>NC_141695.1:901226910-901524410 GCF_964263255.1 Lissotriton vulgaris
AGGTTTTATAAAAATAGAAGGTCTCTTAGGCTTGAATGGGGAACCACATACCTCCAAGATCAGCAGAGGTGAATCACATTATGGGATCAGCAAGCTCTCTGTCTCTGGAAAGGTTTTTTCTCCAAGTGCCCGAATCATGCATGCAGTGCAATATTAAAGGCACTAGAATTTTGGTTGGTTGCAGCTGTGTGCATGTTGTGTCTAGAGCACGGGCCGATCAACTTGAATCACAGCATACATTGTTATCATGTCCTTGAAGGCTTCTGCATGCAGTGTACAAACTAAGGTTGCTGTGTAAGTCTAGGGATGTGAAAACAGACCATTCTTATGCGAGGAAAATAAAGCAGTTTAACTTACAACAATAGTTACATGTAGTGCTGTGTTCAAAAGCTGCCAAGTGGCAAAATGGCATTTAAACTTCTAATAAGCTTATGCTAACATAGCAATGTGTGCAAGCAGAGCCCGGTCTTTACTACAAGAGGTGTATCTTGTAGGTCAACACAACCCTTCGTGTGTTCTTCAGTAAGGGATATGAAGTCATGTAACTCTTGTGAATGAGACAGAGTAGCTGGAAGGGGCAATAATGTAGCAGGATTCAGAGTCAAACATCTTTTCAACGTGATATGAGGGGCCAATAGTGTCAATTCATATCCTGTCAAACGGGCACTAGTCAGATGCTGGTTTTTTGTTTGCTTTAGCAAGGCATCGACTGAGTGAGGTACTAACATAAACAATCTATATGACAAGACTATTCCCTCACTCTGACATATGGACACAGCCGCTGCTGCTACTGCTCAAAAACAACCAGGCAGTGCGCGGGCAACTGGATAAAGGACAGCTGAAAAATATGCACAAGGATATTGTTTATCACCGTGTGTCTGTGTTAAAACTGAGAGGGCACAACATTCCCTCTTGTGTACATAGAGTGTTAAAGTCTTAGTGTAGTCTAGAGTTCCTAATACTGGTGTAGAACAAAGAGCTCGACCTAGCTGTTGAAAGGCATTCTGACATTCAGTAGTCCATGGGAGAGGGACAGGAGTGTCTTTAGTCAAAAGGGCCAACAAGGGTTTAATAATGTATGAAAAGCTAGGGATCCACTGCCTACAGAAAGAAGTAAGGCCAATCAATGCACGACGTCCTTTTGAGTACGGGCACAGGAGTGTCTAAAATTGTCTGAATGCGATCTGGTATGAGTGCACGTCCCTCATTAGACAGAAGGTGTTCTAAATAGGTAACCTGCTTTCTACAAAATTACAACTTCTTCCGAGAGACTTTGTGATGATGAGAGGCAAGAAATGATAACAAGGACAGTGTTCCTTCTTTACACTGTTCAGGGGTATCGGCAGCCAACAAGATGTCATCGACATATTGAATAAGAGCCACCCCTTTCGGTACAGGAAAAGAATCAAGCTGCCTTTTCAATGCCTGGCTATAAATGCTTGGACTCTCTGTATACCCTTGTTGAGCTCTACAGAATCTGTATGATCTATTATTCAAAGTGAATCCGAACAAATAACGGCTGTCAGGATGACCAGGTATTTAAAAAAATGCATTTCTCAAATCAATGACACTATATGCAGTGACAATAGGAGGAACCATAGTAAGAAGTATTGTGATGTCAGAGACTACCGGGTATTGAGGTACCACAATTTTGTTAACCTCGTAAACCAATAATGAATCTGTAAATTTTAGTATCAGTGTCTTTTTTCAAAATGGGAAGGATAAGCTATACAGGTATTATAAGGGACTTCTTCCACAACCCCCACCTTGATCAAATCCTCTACCACTACCTCTGAATGGTGGACCATATACTTGAGCCAACATAACTTTCGTCTTTAAATCCTTAACCTTCTTATCCTCTTTGCCTTTTGCTTCCAAATCCTGACGCTCATAATACTGGGCCATAGTCAAAAGGGAGACTGGGGAAGACGTAGTCCACGAACTCTCACTGGCCTTAAGGCGACTAGCTATTTCTGGCAACATGTTAGTGACACATTTGTAGATGAACAAATGCTTATCCGTGTCATCTGTCAATGACTGCCCACTAAAGCCATGGAATGTCTCTTCAAATTGTGTAAAGAAATCAGAAACTGACTCATCCGCTTTCTGTTTACAAGATGCTACCATTGTCCAATCTATTTTCTTAGGGGGTATGAGAGTTTTCAACTTAGTCACAATAGCTTTGGGAAGATTTAATGTCTCCGGTTGTGGTTTCTGCGCAGGTTCCCTAGCTGTATCTATTTCTTCTAAATGCACCCAAGTATCACCATATGCTACATTATCATCTATTTTCCAAATTGTTCTCCACATATCAGGAGGCAAAATAAGTCCCCAAAATGTATTGATATCTGGCAAGGTCATAGTGAAGGAACTAATAGCTCCTTCCACTTCTTCATAGAAAGCGGCAGGATTTTTTCCGCAGATCGGGAAAAGCGGCTTTAAGAGCCATAACATCTACTCTACTCCAAGGAGTATAGACCCAATTATAAACAAAATATCCCTTTGCATCATCTGACTCTTTATCAGCACTTGTTCCCGCACCCTTTGGAGGAACATACAAAGGCGCAGCTTTACTCATCGGTCTCACAGCAACTGCAGTATCACTAGGTTCATTGTCTGTCCCCGAAACTTCTTTTGGCGCGGGGGTCTGAACTGTTTGTGCAGTGTTAACTTTATTAGCTGATTTTTGCTCCACTTTCAAACCCTGTGTATCATGTCTTATTTTAATTACTCGCCTAATTAGATCAGATATATTTGACAAAAGGAAAGTTCCATCAATTAATTGTTTATAATCAGAATTAATATCACTGGGCACTAAGTTTTTAGAAATGTTTCTAAAACCAAGTATTACTTCCCAGGTAAACTTCTATGCAAAATATAACTGCTCTATACCTTTCCACTACTGTACCATCACTACAAAATCTGAAGCAGAAGTAGTCCCACAAGCTTCTTTGCGAGCAGTGGATCTGATATTGACTTTTTCGTCAACAGTTAAAGTGGAGCGAGTCTGCTGCCATTTGCTTATCTATGTCTTTATCCTCTGAAGAATGATGTTCTTCATCGGAAAGATTAGGGGGTGGAGGTCGATCTAACAAGATGGAATTATCCTGAGGTTTATTAAGTATGGGATAAATGGGGCGCCTAATAGGGTACTGGCCAGTTAACTCTAAACAACACTCCCTTTCCTCTTTTTCTTTTATTAACTTCATCTCTTTATTGTTTAATTCCAACGCTTTTTGACATATTGTTATACGCTGTTCTTTTTCTGCTATGGCTTCTTCTTTCCTCACTCTCTCCTGCACTTCTTTCTCCCCCATTCGTACATATCTTGTTGACTTTTATTCTTGAATAAACACAGCTCTAAATATTGAATCTTTTTAAAGACAAATGACCCATTCACAGGCCATTGTAAATCAGGATCCTTTTTCCTATATTTGTTCCACAGTGTACTATACATTATGGAAGAAATACCGTATTTAACGTACATATGCCTAGTAGGTGTCCCCTCTGGGGGAGCCGGCTGACTTCTGTCTAAATCCATTTTGGTACCTGCAAGACAGCAACACAGCCTACGGTGTGTGCTGTAAACAGGCATGCTACCAAATTTTTGTAAAATATTACCTTTCCAAAATAGTCAAAAGTAGAGAAAAGAGGGGGTGTGGCCAAGATGGCGGGCTGAGCGGTCGCACTCGCTGTGAGCTCCGCCGGACCTGAGCCCTTAACCTACTAATTTAGCACTGGTCTCCCCCCCCGGGACCCTGCATTTAGCGAGATATTGGCACTGGATGTCGGAGTGGGGGCTGTGAGGGCAGAAATCGCCGGAATTGGAGTGTGAACGGTCCCGGAGTCCCAGCCTGGAACGGAGAGGGCCTTTGGCCCGGAGCGGAAGTGGAGCCGAGGCTTGGTTTGGGAGACCGTCCGCTTTGGTGACTGCAGAGAAGCCGCCGTTGCTTCTCGTCTGGCCCCGACCTTCACCGCAGCACCCTACCCTGCGGTGAACCCCGAGGAGTTGAGCGGCTTGGCGCCCGGAGGCGGGGCATCGAAGGAGGGAGCCGCAGGACCGGGCATTACGCGAGGCCGTGGCTTTGGCCTACACCCCCGGACGATGAAGGCTCCAGGAGTCGCGAGGCGCAACGCTCGCCCGATAACCCATCGGGAGGACCCTCTGGGTGCGGGACTGCGTTCCCGGATCCGCAAGTACTGAGAAGAGAGAAGAGGGTCGAGAGACTTGATACTGCGGCCCAGGTGGATCCCGCACGTGACGCCGAGACTGCGGCCTACCTCTCCGGGAGCCCCGGAGGCGCACTTGTGGAGGTATTTGGCGGAGCTTGGATACATGTATCCCCCACGGAGGCGACCCCTCGATCGACGGCGATTCCCCACCTTTGAGAGGCTAGAATAGAGGGCGTCTGGTGTGAAACGTCCGGTACAGCCTTGGAGGTAAAGCGGTGGGGCGTTGGGAATTGGCGCGGCCCCCCATGCTGAGGTGTCTGATAAGAATTTGCCAGACCGAGTCGAGGGGAGCCATTTGAGGAGGAGTCGGGAACCAGGCTGGTCGGGCCTGGAGACTCGGGTGGGACGCCGGTCCCCGGGTTGAACGGATCGTGGGTCGCCCCATTGCTCGACGGACGAGACCTGCTGGCGGTGTGGACAGAGACCCCCGTGGCTGTTGGTAGTGGAGGTGCGGAGCAGTAGCAGCTTGGCCGGAGAATCGACTAGCGGCTTGGTCGAGGCCCCACCGAACGTTCCGGAAGGCGCCCTAGTAGACTCAATGGCGAACAACAAAGGGTCCAAGAAGGGGGATCGCACCCTGCCGGACATGTTGGGCAGAAATGCCGCGAGACAGGATAGGGGGCAGCCATCTCCGAGTCTTCCGGGCAGCTCCCAAGGAGCAAGTGGAGGGGAGCCCCCGGTCACGAGATCCTTCCTTGAGTCCCTCTTCGGCACATTGCGGGACAACTTCCAAACCCTCAAGCAGGAAGTGGCGGGTAAGGTCCGGGAGATACGACGAGAGGTGGATGGCCTAGGAGAGAGAGTGGCATCGGTGGAGGGCGCTGGCCATGCCAGGGACGAGGAGATTACGCAGTTGCAGCAAGAGGTTATAAGGCTCCGGGACCAGAATCTTGATCTTCAATCACATACCGAGGACCTTGAAAACCGTTCCCCGACGAACAACATCCGAGTCTGGGGTGTTCCGTCCCGAGAGGAGGGGGAGGATGTGGCTGCATACCTGTGGGACCTATTCAGAGAGGTGCTGGGTGAATTGGCTGATTTCCCTATTCGTATCGATAGGGCACACAGAGTGGGCTTACAGCGCCGGGCCTCGGCGCCCCCCCGGACATCTTAGCCTTCCTGCCGGACTATCCCCTGAAAGAACGAATACTTTGCGAGGCACGGAAGAGATCGTCCACGGACTTTAGGGGTCACCGTGTGGCACTCTACCAGGATCTCGCAGCATCCACCCTGCAGAAACGCAAGGCCTTTAAAATTGCGACGGATTTTCTTCGGGAGCATGGCACTCAATACTCCTGGGGGCACCCTTTCCGCCTTATTTTCCGTTGGAATGGGACTCTACACCAGCTGCGTTCCCTTCGGGATACATGTGGGGTGCTGGGTATCACTGCTACGGACGACGGAACATTCACACCTCGCCAGCGCCGTATCACCAGGGATGGCTGGCAGACGATCCCTGGCCGGCGATCCTCGGCCTCCTCAACGAGACCGGGTTCGCCCACTGCAGCTGCGGACCTGGATGATGCACCACGAGCTGTAGCCGCCGACGCAGCGACAAGTGAAGTTGCGCTGACAGCTTGAATGAACTCCGGGGGGAGATTGACATCGCCATGACTGTAATGCAGGTTTAGGGGTTCGGGGGGGGCGGGGGTCGGGGTAGTGCGTAGTGGCTGGACGTCCACTTTTTTTTACTTTCCACAGGCTTGTCCGCTACGGACCGGACTTGGACAATGGTTTCTGATGGGTTGTTTGGGGGTCGGGAGGGTGGGGTCGGGGTTGTTGGGACAGTCCCAGTTGCGGGTGGGGACCGGGGTCAGTTTGGAAGTTGGGAGGGGGGAAACAGTTCTTGGGGGGATTGGAAGGGGGGGGACAGGCAAGGGGGAGGGATCCTGGTGTTGGCGGGGGTGGGGGGAGGGTCATCCAGTGCACAATGGGATTTCTTGTTATTCAGACAATGCATATGCTTCTTGGTTTGCTCAGACTTGACTGCCGCAATTACAGTTTTGCCTTTCTATTTGACTTGCTGAAGAGTGGGGGGAGACGGGGTGGGCTGTCCAGTGCTTGTTGGGGCCTATGGCTACCTCGACATTGACTGGGCCTCTGGTTTTGATCGATCACTTCTGCCCCATACATGATAGTGCTCTGTTCCCTATTGTGTCACCTAATATCACACGGCAGCATTTGTCCCCTTGTTGCCCTGGTACTATGGGGCCCCATTGCTTCCTGCTACACCCCTCTGCATGCCTCCTAACACTTGCAAGGTAGTGACTCTGAATGTCCGGGGGCTGAATAATCCAGTCAAGAGACGGGCTGTTCTCTCACTTTTGGAGAATACCCAGGCAGACATTTGTCTTCTCCAGGAGACGCACCTCCTATCACAAGACACGCACAGACTTCGTTCTCATAAGTTCCCACCCCATTCTTCTCCTCCTGTACTACTAAAACGGCTGGGGTGGCGATACTAGTAGCTAGACCCTTTAGGGGAGAGGTCTTCCACAAGTTCACCGAACAAAAGGGCAGGCTCCTTGCATATCGGTTCAAGATAGGGGGCCTCTTGTTTACGATCGGGTCTCTATATAGCCCTAATGAAAGGCAGGACCGTTTCTTGCAGACCGCGATCGAGGATATCACTTCCTCCCAGGACCGTCATATTATACTCGGTGGTGATTTCAATATGGTCTTTGACTCTGCAATGGATAGATCGGCGCAACGCTCCCCGCAGGTAGGGGAACTCTCCGCGGACCGTAAGGCTCAACTGGAGGAGGTTGACCTCCTTGATTTGTGGCGATACGTGCACCCCACGGACAGGGACTACTCGTACTATTCCCATGCGCACAAGACGTACGCAAGATTGGACCATCTTTTAGTTACCTCCCCGGTGCAGGCGCTAACCTCGGGGTCAGAGATAGGTGTGATCTCCCTCTCGGACCACGCCCCAGTTGAGGCTATGTTGTGTTTGCCGCCGACCGTTTCTCGGCCCAGAACATGGCGTCTACGTGACACGCTGTTACATAGGAAGGAGGTGGTGGTCCGTATTGAGGAGGCGATCCAGGACTATCAATCTCATAATGACAATGCCGACACTAGCCGGGCCACGCAATGGGCGGCGCTAAAGGCGGTGATTCGTGGGGAATTTTTGGCAATTTCCGCGGCCGACAACAAGGAACGGCAGGTCAAGAGAGATGAACTCACGGGTCGGGTTAGAGAACTTGAGCAGATACACCGTAGGACTGGGGCTCCCCGGATTTGGAGGCAGCTTAAGGAAGCGAGGAAGCTTCTGGCGGCCTTGGATCTCGACCGGGCGGAGTATGCGGCACTCCGGCTGCGTCACACCTTTTATACTGGAGGAGACCGCTGTGGTAAATTGATGGACCACCATCTTAGGGTGACACGTCAGAACCAGCTAGTTAAGGAAATTTTTGATCAGGCAGGGAACGTGGAGACGGAGGACGCTCGGATCGCGGCCGTTTCCGCGATTTTTACAAGGGCCTCTACACTGGAGAGCCCCCGGACGAGATAGCTATGACTGCCTATTTGGATTCGGTTACGTTGCCGTCCCTGGATCCTTTGCAGGCGGAGTATTTGGATAGAGACATCCGGATAGAGGAGGTGATCTCTGCTATTGCCAGACTTAAACATGGCAAGGCGCCTGGGCCGGATGGCTTCACGGCCCTCTATTATAAAACTTTCTGTACATCTTTAGCCCCCATGCTCACGCATCTCTTCAATTCCTTTGCTGATCCCGGAGCTATTACTCCTGATCTACTTCGGGCCTCGGTTACGGTTATCCCTAAGCCTGGGAAGGATCCGAAACACTGTGGGTACTACCGGCCGATTTCTCTTTTAAACATTGATTTGAAGCTGTACACTGGGATTTTAGCTGCGCGCCTAGCTCTCCATTTGCCCGGTCTCATCGACCCTGACCAAGCAGGTTTTGTCCCTGGGACACAGACAGTGGACAATACAAAACGGATTGTCCACCTTTTGGAGAAGGCTTCCCGGATTCCGGGAGAACGAATGATGCTGGCGGTAGACGCCGAGAAAGCCTTTGACCGAGTCCACTGGCCCTTTCTGGAGCGCGTTTTAATGAAAGCGGGGATAGGGGATAAGTTCCGATCCATGATTCTTAACTGTTACAAGCAACCATCTGCTGTAGTCCGGGTTAATGGGTTTACATCCGCGACCTTTGGCATTGAACGCGGCACCCGACAGGGCTGCCCGCTCTCGCCCTTACTCTTTGCTCTTCACATGGAGCCGTTCGCTCAACGGGTGCGTGATAATCCTGCGGTGACCGGAATCCGGATGGGGGGTTTCACGCACGCTATCAGCCTCTACGCAGATGGTGTCATCCTGTCCATTGACGGACCCCGGACGGCCCTTCCGGCGTGTATAGAGGAATTGGACTCCTTCGGCACAGTAGCGGGGTTTAAAATGTATATGGGGAAGTCGGTGGCCTTGGACATCTCCCTCAGGCCGGCTACCAGAGCCTATTTGCAACACAGATTTCCTATGCTTTGGTCTTCGGGTGCAGTACCTTACCTGGGGATTCAGATTGCCCCCACTTTGTCGACCATGGTGTCGGCCAATTATCAAGTCCTAGGAGCAAAGGTTAGGGAGGAATTAGGGCGATGGAATCGCGGGACACTCTCTTGGCTGGGCAGGATAGCTGCTGTCAAAATGACGATTTTCTGAAAGTTAAGGGATGCACACCAAATTTTAGCAATTTTATCTCTTTTTTCGTAGTCCTTAGATTCCTGCTAGCGTGCAGATTGGTATGTGGCATGCCCTATTGCCACCGGGTACGACCTGGGTATGTGCAAATGGGACATGTTCATGCCCCAGCCAAATGCACAGCTGTACACCGCCCTTGCGGCATTCAAAACTTGTACCATTATTTATCCAATATTCATTTACAAAATATTTCTCATTTCTCCAATGTTTATCTGTCATAGTACTTTCTCCATTGCGAATGTCCACGTGTGGAACTTTTAGGCCATTGTTTTCAGGTTTCTAATACTCATTGTGTGTCCATCCGGACTAATTCAATAAATACGATTAGTGCCAGGCTCATCAATAGGCAGTGTTTATTCCATAAAAACCCAATGCTTTTCGGGCGGCGCAGCGCCCTTCGTCGGGGGTCACTAAAAAATAATCAAACATGTACCAAATTACTCATCCATTCTTCAAATTACATTTTTCATGCGATGCAATGGACATACTTATTCATATCTTATATAGTTAAGTCTAGTAATTTCTGCACTGTGAGATAACATCAAGCGTCATATTTCTCTGGCTATTCAAACATGCTAGTCCTTGGTTCCCCTCCCTGTGCTCATGAAACCTGCAGCACATTATGCATGCGTCACTGTTCCTTCTTTACACCTCTACCACCCCCCTGTGTGTTAACTGATAAATCACCCCTTCTGTGTGAAACTCTCCTCCCATGTTACAAAAAAAATCTTTACACAAACAAGCGTGAACCTAATGGCGCACCTTCGCTCTCTCACTTGACCTCTTTTAACAAGCATCACTTTAGCTACTCCCTCTACATTCCCACCTCCGTAATTCCTATCTTCGCTCCCATCTCTCATTTCACTGCTCTTGTTTGTTAAGTATTCCAAACATTAATATACCTGCCGAGTCAATTGGAAAGCTTCACCCTTCCACTAACGGTGTCCGCGCTAAAAGCAACCCCTTTCACCTGCATATTTAAACACCTACGCCGCGTTGTAATTGGCCTCAAGTGATCTAACGTTTGATTAGCCCAAAGGTCTATTTCTCCCGCCCCCTTCTAGTTCGATACCCACAAGTGAACTCAACTTCCCACAATGCAATATCACAATCAGTCTAAACAATGTTAGTTGAAATGTCTCAGATTATCCATTGCGTTTGAAACGTTCCGCCGTTTTCGAATCAGCTGGAGTTATTGTCTCATTTATACATGTGCCTTTCTGATGCTTATGATGAGCCTTCAGATGTAATGCCAATCACGTGGGTTCAAACCTGTTGTTTTTATTCTTAATTATTTTACTCTTAGTTCTTTGTGGGTGCAAACCCTAGGCGGGCAAAGTTATGATGAGTTTCTGAAAGTTAAGGGATGCACACCAAATTTTAGCAATTTTATCTCTTTTTTCGTAGTCCTTAGATTCCTGCTAGCGTGCAGATTGGTATGTGGCATGCCCTATTGCCACCGGGTACGACCTGGGTATGTGCAAATGGGACATGTTCATGCCCCAGCCAAATGCACAGCTGTACACCCCCCTTGCGGCATTCAAAACTTGTACCATTATTTATCCAATATTCATTTACAAAATATTTCTCATTTCTCCAATGTTTATCTGTCATAGTACTTTCTCCATTGCGAATGTCCACGTGTGGAACTTTTAGGCCATTGTTTTCAGGTTTCTAATACTCATTGTGTGTCCATCCGGACTAATTCAATAAATACGATTAGTGCCAGGCTCATCAATAGGCAGTGTTTATTCCATAAAAACCCAATGCATTTCGGGCGGCGCAGCGCCCTTCGTCGGGTGTCACTAAAAAATAATCAAACATGTACCAAATTACTCATCCATTCTTCAAATTACATTTTTCATGCGATGCAATGGACATACTTATTCATATCTTATATAGTTAAGTCTAGTAATTTCTGCACTGTGAGATAACATCAAGCGTCATATTTCTCTGGCTATTCAAACATGCTAGTCCTTGGTTCCCCTCCCTGTGCTCATGAAACCTGCAGCACATTATGCATGCGTCACTGTTCCTTCTTTACACCTCTACCACCCCCCTGTGTGTTAACTGATAAATCACCCCTTCTGTGTGAAACTCTCCTCCCATGTTACAAAAAAAATCTTTACACAAACAAGCGTGAACCTAATGGCGCACCTTCGCTCTCTCACTTGACCTCTTTTAACAAGCATCACTTTAGCTACTCCCTCTACATTCCCACCTCCGTAATTCCTATCTTCGCTCCCATCTCTCATTTCACTGCTCTTGTTTGTTAAGTATTCCAAACATTAACGTACCTGCCGAGTCAATTGGAAAGCTTCACCCTTCTACTAACGGTGTCCGCGCTAAAAGCAACCCCTTTCACCTGCATATTTAAACACCTACGCCGCGTTGTAATTGGCCTCAAGTGATCTAACGTTTGATTAGCCCAAAGGTCTATTTCTCCCGCCCCCTTCTAGTTCGATACCCACAAGTGAACTCAACTTCCCACAATGCAATATCACAATCAGTCTAAACAATGTTAGTTGAAATGTCTCAGATTATCCATTGCGTTTGAAACGTTCCGCCGTTTTCGAATCAGCTGGAGTTATTGTCTCATTTATACATGTGCCTTTCTGATGCTTATGATGAGCCTTCAGATGTAATGCCAATCACGTGGGTTCAAACCTGTTGTTTTTATTCTTAATTATTTTACTCTTAGTTCTTTGTGGGTGCAAACCCTAGGCGGGCAAAGTTATGATGAGTTTCTGAAAGTTAAGGGATGCACACCAAATTTTAGCAATTTTATCTCTTTTTTTGTAGTCCTTAGATTCCTGCTAGCGTGCAGATTGGTATGTGGCATGCCCTATTGCCACCGGGTACGACCTGGGTATGTGCAAATGGGACATGTTCATGCCCCAGCCAAATGCACAGCTGTACACCGCCCTTGCGGCATTCAAAACTTGTACCATTATTTATCCAATATTCATTTACAAAATATTTCTCATTTCTCCAATGTTTATCTGTCATAGTACTTTCTCCATTGCGAATGTCCACGTGTGGAACTTTTAGGCCATTGTTTTCAGGTTTCTAATACTCATTGTGTGTCCATCCGGACTAATTCAATAAATACGATTAGTGCCAGGCTCATCAATAGGCAGTGTTTATTCCATAAAAACCCAATGCATTTCGGGCGGCGCAGCGCCCTTCGTCGGGGGTCACTAAAAAATAATCAAACATGTACCAAATTACTCATCCATTCTTCAAATTACATTTTTCATGCGATGCAATGGACATACTTATTCATATCTTATATAGTTAAGTCTAGTAATTTCTGCACTGTGAGATAACATCAAGCGTCATATTTCTCTGGCTATTCAAACATGCTAGTCCTTGGTTCCCCTCCCTGTGCTCATGAAACCTGCAGCACATTATGCATGCGTCACTGTTCCTTCTTTACACCTCTACCACCCCCCTGTGTGTTAACTGATAAATCACCCCTTCTGTGTGAAACTCTCCTCCCATGTTACAGAAAAAATCTTTACACAAACAAGCGTGAACCTAATGGCGCACCTTCGCTCTCTCACTTGACCTCTTTTAACAAGCATCACTTTAGCTACTCCCTCTACATTCCCACCTCCGTAATTCCTATCTTCGCTCCCATCTCTCATTTCACTGCTCTTGTTTGTTAAGTATTCCAAACATTAACGTACCTGCCGAGTCAATTGGAAAGCTTCACCCTTCCACTAACGGTGTCCGCGCTAAAAGCAACCCCTTTCACCTGCATATTTAAACACCTACGCCGCGTTGTAATTGGCCTCAAGTGATCTAACGTTTGATTAGCCCAAAGGTCTATTTCTCCCGCCCCCTTCTAGTTCGATACCCACAAGTGAACTCAACTTCCCACAATGCAATATCACAATCAGTCTAAACAATGTTAGTTGAAATGTCTCAGATTATCCATTGCGTTTGAAACGTTCCGCCGTTTTCGAATCAGCTGGAGTTATTGTCTCATTTATACATGTGCCTTTCTGATGCTTATGATGAGCCTTCAGATGTAATGCCAATCACGTGGGTTCAAACCTGTTGTTTTTATTCTTAATTATTTTACTCTTAGTTCTTTGTGGGTGCAAACCCTAGGCGGGCAAAGTTATGATGAGTTTCTGAAAGTTAAGGGATGCACACCAAATTTTAGCAATTTTATCTCTTTTTTTGTAGTCCTTAGATTCCTGCTAGCGTGCAGATTGGTATGTGGCATGCCCTATTGCCACCGGGTACGACCTGGGTATGTGCAAATGGGACATGTTCATGCCCCAGCCAAATGCACAGCTGTACACCGCCCTTGCGGCATTCAAAACTTGTACCATTATTTATCCAATATTCATTTACAAAATATTTCTCATTTCTCCAATGTTTATCTGTCATAGTACTTTCTCCATTGCGAATGTCCACGTGTGGAACTTTTAGGCCATTGTTTTCAGGTTTCTAATACTCATTGTGTGTCCATCCGGACTAATTCAATAAATACGATTAGTGCCAGGCTCATCAATAGGCAGTGTTTATTCCATAAAAACCCAATGCATTTCGGGCGGCGCAGCGCCCTTCGTCGGGGGTCACTAAAAAATAATCAAACATGTACCAAATTACTCATCCATTCTTCAAATTACATTTTTCATGCGATGCAATGGACATACTTATTCATATCTTATATAGTTAAGTCTAGTAATTTCTGCACTGTGAGATAACATCAAGCGTCATATTTCTCTGGCTATTCAAACATGCTAGTCCTTGGTTCCCCTCCCTGTGCTCATGAAACCTGCAGCACATTATGCATGCGTCACTGTTCCTTCTTTACACCTCTACCACCCCCCTGTGTGTTAACTGATAAATCACCCCTTCTGTGTGAAACTCTCCTCCCATGTTACAGAAAAAATCTTTACACAAACAAGCGTGAACCTAATGGCGCACCTTCGCTCTCTCACTTGACCTCTTTTAACAAGCATCACTTTAGCTACTCCCTGTACATTCCCACCTCCGTAATTCCTATCTTCGCTCCCATCTCTCATTTCACTGCTCTTGTTTGTTAAGTATTCCAAACATTAACGTACCTGCCGAGTCAATTGGAAAGCTTCACCCTTCCACTAACGGTGTCCGCGCTAAAAGCAACCCCTTTCACCTGCATATTTAAACACCTACGCCGCGTTGTAATTGGCCTCAAGTGATCTAACGTTTGATTAGCCCAAAGGTCTATTTCTCCCGCCCCCTTCTAGTTCGATACCCACAAGTGAACTCAACTTCCCACAATGCAATATCACAATCAGTCTAAACAATGTTAGTTGAAATGTCTCAGATTATCCATTGCGTTTGAAACGTTCCGCCGTTTTCGAATCAGCTGGAGTTATTGTCTCATTTATACATGTGCCTTTCTGATGCTTATGATGAGCCTTCAGATGTAATGCCAATCACGTGGGTTCAAACCTGTTGTTTTTATTCTTAATTATTTTACTCTTAGTTCTTTGTGGGTGCAAACCCTAGGCGGGCAAAGTTATGATGAGTTTCTGAAAGTTAAGGGATGCACACCAAATTTTAGCAATTTTATCTCTTTTTTCGTAGTCCTTAGATTCCTGCTAGCGTGCAGATTGGTATGTGGCATGCCCTATTGCCACCGGGTACGACCTGGGTATGTGCAAATGGGACATGTTCATGCCCCAGCCAAATGCACAGCTGTACACCGCCCTTGCGGCATTCAAAACTTGTACCATTATTTATCCAATATTCATTTACAAAATATTTCTCATTTCTCCAATGTTTATCTGTCATAGTACTTTCTCCATTGCGAATGTCCACGTGTGGAACTTTTAGGCCATTGTTTTCAGGTTTCTAATACTCATTGTGTGTCCATCCGGACTAATTCAATAAATACGATTAGTGCCAGGCTCATCAATAGGCAGTGTTTATTCCATAAAAACCCAATGCATTTCGGGCGGCGCAGCGCCCTTCGTCGGGGGTCACTAAAAAATAATCAAACATGTACCAAATTACTCATCCATTCTTCAAATTACATTTTTCATGCGATGCAATGGACATACTTATTCATATCTTATATAGTTAAGTCTAGTAATTTCTGCACTGTGAGATAACATCAAGCGTCATATTTCTCTGGCTATTCAAACATGCTAGTCCTTGGTTCCCCTCCCTGTGCTCATGAAACCTGCAGCACATTATGCATGCGTCACTGTTCCTTCTTTACACCTCTACCACCCCCCTGTGTGTTAACTGATAAATCACCCCTTCTGTGTGAAACTCTCCTCCCATGTTACAGAAAAAATCTTTACACAAACAAGCGTGAACCTAATGGCGCACCTTCGCTCTCTCACTTGACCTCTTTTAACAAGCATCACTTTAGCTACTCCCTCTACATTCCCACCTCCGTAATTCCTATCTTCGCTCCCATCTCTCATTTCACTGCTCTTGTTTGTTAAGTATTCCAAACATTAACGTACCTGCCGAGTCAATTGGAAAGCTTCACCCTTCCACTAACGGTGTCCGCGCTAAAAGCAACCCCTTTCACCTGCATATTTAAACACCTACGCCGCGTTGTAATTGGCCTCAAGTGATCTAACGTTTGATTAGCCCAAAGGTCTATTTCTCCCGCCCCCTTCTAGTTCGATACCCACAAGTGAACTCAACTTCCCACAATGCAATATCACAATCAGTCTAAACAATGTTAGTTGAAATGTCTCAGATTATCCATTGCGTTTGAAACGTTCCG
The DNA here is from genome assembly GCF_964263255.1 of Lissotriton vulgaris. NCBI lineage: Eukaryota > Metazoa > Chordata > Amphibia > Caudata > Salamandridae > Lissotriton > Lissotriton vulgaris. The sequence goes on from NC_141695.1 coordinate 901,242,626, forward strand.
CCGTTTTCGAATCAGCTGGAGTTATTGTCTCATTTATACATGTGCCTTTCTGATGCTTATGATGAGCCTTCAGATGTAATGCCAATCACGTGGGTTCAAACCTGTTGTTTTTATTCTTAATTATTTTACTCTTAGTTCTTTGTGGGTGCAAACCCTAGGCGGGCAAAGTTATGATGAGTTTCTGAAAGTTAAGGGATGCACACCAAATTTTAGCAATTTTATCTCTTTTTTCGTAGTCCTTAGATTCCTGCTAGCGTGCAGATTGGTATGTGGCATGCCCTATTGCCACCGGGTACGACCTGGGTATGTGCAAATGGGACATGTTCATGCCCCAGCCAAATGCACAGCTGTACACCGCCCTTGCGGCATTCAAAACTTGTACCATTATTTATCCAATATTCATTTACAAAATATTTCTCATTTCTCCAATGTTTATCTGTCATAGTACTTTCTCCATTGCGAATGTCCACGTGTGGAACTTTTAGGCCATTGTTTTCAGGTTTCTAATACTCATTGTGTGTCCATCCGGACTAATTCAATAAATACGATTAGTGCCAGGCTCATCAATAGGCAGTGTTTATTCCATAAAAACCCAATGCATTTCGGGCGGCGCAGCGCCCTTCGTCGGGGGTCACTAAAAAATAATCAAACATGTACCAAATTACTCATCCATTCTTCAAATTACATTTTTCATGCGATGCAATGGACATACTTATTCATATCTTATATAGTTAAGTCTAGTAATTTCTGCACTGTGAGATAACATCAAGCGTCATATTTCTCTGGCTATTCAAACATGCTAGTCCTTGGTTCCCCTCCCTGTGCTCATGAAACCTGCAGCACATTATGCATGCGTCACTGTTCCTTCTTTACACCTCTACCACCCCCCTGTGTGTTAACTGATAAATCACCCCTTCTGTGTGAAACTCTCCTCCCATGTTACAGAAAAAATCTTTACACAAACAAGCGTGAACCTAATGGCGCATCTTCGCTCTCTCACTTGACCTCTTTTAACAAGCATCACTTTAGCTACTCCCTCTACATTCCCACCTCCGTAATTCCTATCTTCGCTCCCATCTCTCATTTCACTGCTCTTGTTTGTTAAGTATTCCAAACATTAACGTACCTGCCGAGTCAATTGGAAAGCTTCACCCTTCCACTAACGGTGTCCGCGCTAAAGGGGGCGGGAGAAATAGACCTTTGGGCTAATCAAACGTTAGATCACTTGAGGCCAATTACAACGCGGCGTAGGTGTTTAAATATGCAGGTGAAAGGGGTTGCTTTTAGCGCGGACACCGTTAGTGGAAGGGTGAAGCTTTCCAATTGACTCGGCAGGTACGTTAATGTTTGGAATACTTAACAAACAAGAGCAGTGAAATGAGAGATGGGAGCGAAGATAGGAATTACGGAGGTGGGAATGTAGAGGGAGTAGCTAAAGTGATGCTTGTTAAAAGAGGTCAAGTGAGAGAGCGAAGGTGCGCCATTAGGTTCACGCTTGTTTGTGTAAAGATTTTTTCTGTAACATGGGAGGAGAGTTTCACACAGAAGGGGTGATTTATCAGTTAACACACAGGGGGGTGGTAGAGGTGTAAAGAACGAACAGTGACGCATGCATAATGTGCTGCAGGTTTCATGAGCACAGGGAGGGGAACCAAGGACTAGCATGTTTGAATAGCCAGAGAAATATGACGCTTGATGTTATCTCACAGTGCAGAAATTACTAGACTTAACTATATAAGATATGAATAAGTATGTCCATTGCATCGCATGAAAAATGTAATTTGAAGAATGGATGAGTAATTTGGTACATGTTTGATTATTTTTTAGTGACCCCCGACGAAGGGCGCTGCGCCGCCCGAAATGCATTGGGTTTTTATGGAATAAACACTGCCTATTGATGAGCCTGGCACTAATCGTATTTATTGAATTAGTCCGGATGGACACACAATGAGTATTAGAAACCTGAAAACAATGGCCTAAAAGTTCCACACGTGGACATTCGCAATGGAGAAAGTACTATGACAGATAAACATTGGAGAAATGAGAAATATTTTGTAAATGAATATTGGATAAATAATGGTACAAGTTTTGAATGCCGCAAGGGCGGTGTACAGCTGTGCATTTGGCTGGGGCATGAACATGTCCCATTTGCACATACCCAAAATGACGATTTTGCCACAAGTACTTTATCTTTTCCGGGCCTTGCCGCTCCAACCGCCGGTTGGGTGGATACCGCAACTACAAGCAGATGTTTCACGTTTTGTTTGGCAGGGTAGGAAGCCTAGAATGCGCAGAGCCCTCTCACTGCTGGCCCCCGAGGCCGGCGATTTGGGGATACCAGATTTCCGCAAATACTTCCAGGCTGCGCAGCTCCGTTACCTAGAGGAATGGAGTAGATGGGAGTCTGATAAACATTGGCTCTTCCAGGACCAGGCGGTGGCGGGGAGACCTTTGCAGGAGATTCCTTTCTTGCGTCGTCCCCATAGGCCTAAAAACCTTTACGCCTCCTTTATTACGAGGGTCCCCCTACGGGTATGGGACGCTACTAACCTTCCACATGGTCTCACCACGTTCCCGTCCCCGCTCACACCGCTAGTGGACAACCCAGATTTCACACCAGGACTGGAGAGAGGGGCGTTCACGCATTGGAGGCAGGCGGGGTGTCGAGCCCTGTGCCATTTGTATAGCCCTGAAGGGGTTGTCCCCTTCTCCCAACTCCGTCAGGAGTTTTCACTACCGGAGAGCGACCGACACCGCTATATGCAGGCTCGCCACTGGGCCCTCCAGCCGCAAGTGAGGGAGTCAGCCGATAGGATTTTTCTTCCTTATGAAAAATGGCTCTTATCGCGCACAACGGATGCCAAATTGATCACAGATCTCTACAAGCTTCTGCAACCACCTGCAACACACAGTTATCACCCTGGGAGGGAGCGCTGAGAAAGGGAACTGGGGAGGACACTGAGCCCTAGGGAATGGGAGCACATATCTTATAGGGCAAGACACTCGGCATACCACATGGGGCTCACTGATACTCTGACCAAGGTCTCCACCTACTGGTATTACACACCTGAACGGGTCCACGAATTTGTTCATAGCAAGGAGGACACATGTTGGAGGGGATGCGGGCACCGGTGGACACTCACGCACATTCTATGGGACTGCCCGTTGCTGGAGCCTTACTGGAAGGAAGTGTTGGATAATATAGATACACACTTCAACACTGAATTACCTCGCTTCCCTGCTTAAACCTTGTTGGGGCTTCCAAACGGATTGATGTACCCCCTTAGATCCCGCAGGGGCAGACAGATAGCGATAGCTCTAGGCTCTGCAGTCCAAAACATTTTAATACACTGGCATACTGCAACGATACCCTCCACCACAGGTTGGCTCCATAGGCTGTGGCATGTGTTGGGAATGGAGAGAATGTCCCTCACGGTGGCGGGAGATGTGGAACAATTCAGGGAGCTCTGGCAGCCATTTCATTCCCTATTGCTCGCGGAATTTAGAGAACTCACCTGCCCTAGGTACCTTCTGCAGCTTCCAAGCCCGATGGAGCCTGCCCAATGATCTGTTACTGACCTTTTTCTCCAAGTGAGGCATAGCTTGATGTTTTTTCCTTCTGATTGGGGACTGTGCACTGGACGGGGGGGTGGAGAGGAAGGGGGGTTGGGGGAAGGGAGTTGGGTAGTTGGGGTTTGGGGTGGGGTTGTGCGAGGAAAGTCATTTCATGCTGTGACAGAACATGATGTATAATCCTGTGGGGGCGTAACCCGTCATGATGATCTTGGCTGAGGGTGCACTTGAGCTTTGTGGGTTGTTTTCCGCCCTGTTGTATTGCTCTTTGAAGATATGTCTTGTCCCAACATGTTATGTCGAATAAAATACTTTAAACCTAAAAGTAGAGAAAAATCTCCACATTACCTGCCTTTATCTTTTGCAAAAAACTAAATCAAACAAACAAAACCAGAATCTTGGCCAAGCAAATCAAGAGTGCCACTTCAGAGACCTTACCAAACTAGAGTCTCCAACTTCCAACTGCCAATCTCTTGGTCGACCTGATGGTCACTGCAAAAAATTACGCCAAAGGATATCTCAGTCATGACGGGCCACCATAAGGAACAGGGTCTAGACTGATTTGCAAAAGGCTGGGTCCAAACTGGGGTAGTGAGCAAAAGAATTATGGATTAACCCCTGCGACGCTGTGCAGGAGAATTAATGATTGGGCGTGTTTCGGACTGCCCCCGCCCATCATCCGCACACGGCCACCGTGACGTTGGACGGCCAGGGGCTGTTCTGAGCACCGAAGAGGTTAAACTCAGATCCTTGTGCCTGGGGATGAATGTTTGCGTAGTCCAGCATTCCGTCCATCAATTGTTTGTTTTGCATCTGTCGCTCTAAGTGGGAGTATGCCCAGACGTGGGTCCCCTGCTCACTACACCACGGGATTCCAGCTAGCCTGGCTGATGAAGGATGATGGCCTGAAACCGGTCCAAGGATGCTTGTGAAAACTGTTTTAACCCCTCCCCCTTGTTCCACCCTTCCTCCCTTCTATTTATCCTTTTGGTTTTGCTCATTTTTTGGAGCTGCCCTGACCCAGTTATGACCCGATCACGCACCTGAGAAAGCCACGTCCCTCCTTGAACGTGGCGGGGCACCGGGTTTTCTTCTCTTCGAGTCCATTCACTTTTGCTCTTGCAGTCACGCGTCCCACAAACGGAAACTGTCCTGGCGCTTTTACCCTCTTCTCCAGCTTCTTCGGCATCTTCCTCCCAATTCTTGACTTCTGAACCACCTCCGTCTGCTTCCGGTGTCCGATTTAAAGGGGCCGTTCAATATGAGCCTCCTCCTGCAGCTGTGCGCCGGTCACGTGGGAAGTCAGCTGCCTTGTGCGGATCGGCTGTCACCATAGGCTGCAAGGAAGGGAAAGAGGAGAAAAAGGGGGTGAGCCAGCATCTCACTCCTCTCTTTCCCTTTCTATTGTATTCTCTGCGGGCGTTTCGTGACATACCCGTCCCCCAATCTCTTTCCGATTGGGGAAGAGAGGGAAGTGGGAAAGAAAGTCTGCGTTCCCATTGGCTGAACGTTTGCGGTGTTTACTCTCAAATACAAAAGGTTGAAAGGAAAGAAACCATTGTAGTTCATGGGGATTGGTTCCTTTGTTATGACTCAGCCACTGTAAGGGGGCATGATCGGTGTATAGCATAAAGGACAAACCCTCTAAATAATAGCATAGTTTGTCTATAGCCCATTTGATAGCAAGACATTCCTTTTCAATTACTGAATATCTTTGTTCTCGAGGATGTCGTTTCCTGCTGATTTTCAATATAGGACGTTCAATCCCCTCTTTGGTTGTCTGAGTAAGAATGGAACCCAGTCCTTTTTCAGAGGCGTCGGTTTGTAAAATAAAGGGTTCATTGAAGTTGGGAGAGATTAGAACGGGACTGGACGATATGGCTGTCTTAAGTTGTTCTAGCGTTTTTTTTTTTCCAATAACCCTCAACGACATTGGTTTGCATATGCACCCTACTGTTTCATAGTCACTGGTTTAGTTCACACACCATTCCCTGACCTGTTCTGCTCTATTGTGTGTTTTGTCTTAAGTTGTTGACATGCCTTCAGTGCAGAAAGCGTGGGTTTTAGTAAGTCCTTCTTTTTCGAAAAAGGTCAGTGAGAGAGGCTACTATCTCAGAATATTGAGCTATGGACAGTCGATAGTACCCTAGCAAGCCAAAAAAGGCCATAATCTCTCTTTTGCTGGTCGGAAAGGGAGCGTCTACTATCGCCTTCACCTTTTCTTGTTGTGGCACTATTATGCAATTTTCTAAGAGGTACCCCAAATATTTGACCTTAATAAAAGCTGCTCTAGACTTCTTGGCGTTTATGTGGAGTCCTGATTCCTTTAGGGCTTGGAATACCTTCTGGCAGTGTATGAGATGTTGTTCCCAAGTAGGGCTGAAAATTATATCATCCAAATAGGCTGATGAATAGGACTGATGATCACAAAGGATCCTATTCATGAGCTTTTGGAAGGTAGCAGGGGCCCCGTGTAAACCAAACGGAAGTACTGTGAACTCAAAGAGACAAGCAGGGGTAATAAAGGCAGTCTTTTCTCGGTCTTCTGCTCTTAATGGAACCTGTCAATACCCTTTTGTGAGGTCTATGGTAGTTATATACTGTGCTTCGCTGAGCTTCTCGATTAGTTCATCTATTCGGGGAAGGGGGTAAGAGTCAAATTTTGATTTAGCATTGACTGCTCTAAAATCTATGCAAAACCAGATCGAGCCATCTGGTTTCGGCACGATCACAATAGGAAAAGACCAGTTACTTTGTGAGGGTTTTATTACTCCCATTTGTAACATATTGTCTATTTCTGTTTCAACAGCAGCTCATCGGGCTGCGGGAATATGATGAGGGTGTGTACGACAAGATCGGTCTTCCCTGGTAGGTTGGAAAAGAGACCACTGTGACGTCGAATGGCTGGGGCCGTCCTGAGCACCGAAGAGGTTAAACCAGATCCTTGTGACTGGGGATGAATGTTTGCGTTGTCCAGCATTCCGTCCATCAATTGTTTCTTTTGCATATGTCGCCCTCAGTGGGAAGGGTATGCCCAGACGTGGGTCCCGTGCTCACTACACAACTGGATTCAAGCTAGCCTGGCTGATGAAGGGTGTTGCCCTGAAACCGGTCCCAGAATGCTTGTTTCCGGTCCAGGGAGGACCTGTCTTGGCAGTTCAGCTGGACTGTTCCCATAAGGAGCAGGGTCAAGACTGATTTGCATATGGCGGGGTCCAAACTGGGGTGGTGTGGTGAGCAAAGGAATGATGGATTAAACCCAGATCCTTGTGACTGGGGGTGAATGTTTGCATTGTCCAGAATTTCGTCTATCAATTGTTCCTTATGCATAAGTCGCCCTAAGTGGGAAGGGTATGTGTAATATGGAGGCAACATCCCTAGTTGATGATATAAAAACAAGATATACTCTTCCTGTATGGTATGTTTCTTTTATTGTATGGTCTTCAGAATAAAGTATAATGGCCCTTTAGTTTACTGCGACATTTCTGTCGAATTCATAGGATCCTTCTTCTCCCTTCTCTTCTACAGACTCTTCGTTCCCCTTCTGGAACTTTCTGTTTTCCCCGCCATTCCTCGGAAGAAAGCAAGGCTCAGGTAAGTCATTTTAATAAGAACTTCCTTTGTTTCTTTTTACTTTTTTCTCTTACTTCTGATCGCTAAGGTAGGGAATGTGAGCATATAATACGGTGACCAACTGGCATTGGTGCAAATTCAGGACGGTGAGTGTAAAAATTCAGGACAAAGGGTCGAAATTCAGGACACAAATTCAGGACAGGAGGTCAAAATTCAGGACAAAACTTCAGGACAATTGGATACGTTTTACAGACACATCAGAGGTTGCGCAATAGTATAGAAGTAGGCCCAGCCATATCCAAACATATTCAACAATTTGCAAACCTATCCACCATGCATCCTTCCATCTATCATTTCACTCATCCATCCCTCCATCCACTCTTTCACTCATCCATCCATTATCCATCCATCCACGCTTTCACCCTATCCATCTATACACTCATCCATCCACTCTTCCACCCATCCATCCATTCACTCATCCATCCAGCCATTTACCCTTTCACCCATCCAGCCATCCTTTCACTTACTCATCCATCCACTCACCCTTCACCCATTCACCCTTTTAGTCATCCATCCATCCTCCCTTTCTCTCTCCATCAACCCTTTCACTTAGCCATCCTTCCTTCCATCCATCCACCCACTCATCCAACTACTAATCCCCTCATGAATCCATCCATTGACCATATCACTCATCCATCCTTTCTCTCATCCATTTATCCTTTCACTCCTTCACTCATCTATTTATCCTTTTGTCCATCTACACTCCCTTTCACTCACTCATCTATCCTTACATCGAACCTTTCACTCATCCGTCCATCCATTCACCCTTGCACTTATCAATTCATCAACCCATCCATCATGTCACTCATCCATCCACCCACTCACTCATCATCCACCTTTTCACTCATCCATGCTTTCACTCACCCATCCACCCTTTTACCCATCCAGCTACCCTTCCACCTATACATCCAGCTATTTCCCTTTTCTCTCTTCCATCCTTCCACTCACTCATCAATCCATCCATCCTCTCTCATTATCCATCTATTCAACCTTTCATTCATCCATTCACCCTTTCACTAATTCATCCAGCCATCCACCCATCCCTTCACTTACTAACTCGCCCACCTTTTCATATTAATTTTGAGCTGAGCCTTTTTGACATGAGGCCCATCAAGAACTTCACCTGTGCTGTATGAGCCATTCCAGGACTGGAACAGAAGCCACCCAGGGCAGAGGCAGGATCCACCACCGGTATGGGGGAGGCTCGGGGGGGGGGGACAGGAGCCATAACAGGCGGCGGGGGGGAGGGAGGGGAGGGGGAGAGCCATCACTGGGGTGGGGAAGGAGCCATCAGAGGAGGGGGAACAGGATCCACCAGGGTGGGCACAGGGGTGGGCATGCAGTATTCTAGTATAATCTTGGTCTCTTCCAGGGTGGGGTAGGGCTCCTCACTGCCTTCTGGACAAGACAATGAGAAGACAGGCTCTGTTTCCAAAATGTTAGTTTTGCCATCCCCCACTGTGATGTACAGTACTTACAGGAGGTACTCCAGGAGACTGATTGTCCTCCATACTTTGTTAATCTGTGTGGGTGCGATTGTGCCATTTCTTTATTTTATTAAATTAAGACTGCATGTTTGAAGAACCGAGGTTTGTTCACAATGTAGTGACAATATTTAAGGTCTGTGAAGAGAACCAGTGCTGCGCCGTCGTGTAATCAGGGCCGGTTCTAGGATGTTTGGGGCCCTGGGCAGAAAGGAAATGTGTGAAGCCCTCCTAAATCGCTGAGACATGGCACATTCAGGGCTGTTTGCATCTGAATAGACGCCACTGCAGCTGCCGCCCCTCCCTCTCAGTCACCTTCAAGCACCTCTTACTGGGTCATCAAGGGCTGAAGGTGTGAGGGTTGCCATCCCGCTGTGCCTCTCCAATGCTGCTGGTTTCTGAGCTTTGGAACAGAGTCAAGAAGGGAGGTGGTTGGAAGCTGTGCCGGCTGTAGGGTAGTGCGACCGGTGCCTGGGGTTAAAATTACGGACAAATGGCGTCCGTTAAAGAATCCTTCACGGACAACGGACAGACGGCCAAAATTACGGATTGTCTGTGAAATTTACGGACGGTTGGTCACCCTAGCGGATAACTTTATCACCTGTCCGCCACCAGTACACTTCCCCTTCTCCTTCAGGAACGTGGTGAGGCACCGGGTTACCTTTTCTTCGAGTCCAGTCACTCTCACTCTTGCAGTCACGCGTCCCACAGATGACAACTGTCCTTCCCTCTTCTCCAGCTTCTTCGGCATCTTCCTCCCAAACCGGTCCCAGAATGCTTGTTTCCGGTCCAGGGAGGACCTGTCTTGGCAGTTCAGCTGGACTGTTCCCATAAGGAGCAGGGTCAAGACTGATTTGCATATGGCGGGGTCCAAACTGGGGTGGTGTGGTGAGCAAAGGAATGATGGATTAAACCCAGATCCTTGTGACTGGGGGTGAATGTTTGCATTGTCCAGAATTTCGTCTATCAATTGTTCCTTATGCATAAGTCGCCCTAAGTGGGAAGGGTATGTGTAATATGGAGGCAAAATCCCTAGTTGATGATATAAAAACAAGATATACTCTTCCTGTATGCTATGTTTCTTTTATTGTATGGTCTTCAGAATAAAGTATAATGGCCCTTTAGTTTACTGCGACATTTCTGTCGAATTCATAGGATCCTTCTTCTCCCTTCTCTTCTACAGACTCTTTGTTCCCCTTCTGGAACTTTCTGTTTTCCCCGCCATTCCTCGGAAGAAAGCAAGGCTCAGGTAAGTCATTTTAATAAGAACTTCCTTTGTTTCTTTTTACTTTTTTCTCTTACTTCTGATCGCTAAGGTAGGGAATGTGAGCGGATAATACGGTGACCAACTGGCATTGGTGCAAATTCAGGACGGTGAGTGTAAAAATTCAGGACAAAGGGTCGAAATTCAGGACACAAATTCAGGACAGGAGGTCAAAATTCAGGACAAAACTTCAGGACAATTGGATACGTTTTACAGACACATCAGAGGTTGCGCAATAGTATAGAAGTAGGCCCAGCCATATCCAAACATATTCAACAATTTGCAAACCTATCCACCATGCATCCTTCCATCTATCATTTCACTCATCGATCCCTCCATCCACTCTTTCACTCATCCATCCATTATCCATCCATCCACGCTTTCACCCTATCCATCTGTACACTCATCCATCCACTCTTCCACCCATCCATCCATTCACTCATCCATCCAGCCATTTACCCTTTCACCCATCCAGCCATCCTTTCACTTACTCATCCATCCACTCACCCTTCACTCATTCACCCTTTTAGTCATCCATCCATCCTCCCTTTCTCTCTCCATCAACCCTTTCACTTAGCCATCCTTCCTTCCATCCATCCACCCACTCATCCAACTACTAATCCCCTCATGAACCCATCCATTGACCATATCACTCATCCATCCTTTCTCTCATCCATTTATCCTTTCACTCCTTCACTCATCTATTTATCCTTTTGTCCATCTACACTCCCTTTCACTCACTCATCTATCCTTACATCGAACCTTTCACTCATCCGTCCATCCATTCACCCTTGCACTTATCAATTCATCAACCCATCCATCATGTCACTCATCCATCCACCCACTCACTCGTCATCCACCTTTTCACTCATCCATGCTTTCACTCACCCATCCACCCTTTTACCCATCCAGCTACCCTTCCACCTATACATCCAGCTATTTCCCTTTTCTCTCTTCCATCCTTCCACTCACTCATCAATCCATCCATCCTCTCTCATTATCCATCTATTCAACCTTTCATTCATCCATTCACCCTTTCACTAATTCATCCAGCCATCCACCCATCCCTTCACTTACTAACTCGCCCACCTTTTCATATTAATTTTGAGCTGAGCCTTTTTGACATGAGGCCCATCAAGAACTTCACCTGTGCTGTATGAGCCATTCCAGGACTGGAACAGAAGCCACCCAGGGCAGAGACAGGATCCACCACCGGTATGGGGGAGGCTCGGGGGGGGGGGACAGGAGCCATAACAGGCGGCGGGGGGGAGGGAGGGGAGGGAGAGAGCCATCACTGGGGTGGGGAAGGAGCCATCAGAGGAGGGGGAACAGGATCCACCAGGGTGGGCACAGGGGTGGGCATGCAGTATTCTAGTATAATCTTGGTCTCTTCCAGGGTGGGGTAGGGCTCCTCACTGCCTTCTGGACAAGACAATGAGAAGACAGGCTCTGTTTCCAAAATGTTAGTTTTGCCATCCCCCACTGTGATGTACAGTACTTACAGGAGGTACTCCAGGAGACTGATTGTCCTCCATACTTTGTTAATCTGTGTGGGTGCGATTGTGCCATTTCTTTATTTTATTAAATTAAGACTGCATGTTTGAAGAACCGAGGTTTGTTCACAATGTAGTGACAATATTTAAGGTCTGTGAAGAGAACCAGTGCTGCGCCGTCGTGTAATCAGGGCCGGTTCTAGGATGTTTGGGGCCCTGGGCAGAAAGGAAATGTGTGAAGCCCTCCTAAATCGCTGAGACATGGCGCATTCAGGGCTGTTTGCATCTGAATAGACGCCACTGCAGCTGCCGCCCCTCCCTCTCAGTCACCTTCAAGCACCTCTTACTGGGTCATCAAGGGCTGAAGGTGTGAGGGTTGCCATCCCGCTGTGCCTCTCCAATGCTGCTGGTTTCTGAGCTTTGGAACAGAGTCAAGAAGGGAGGTGGTTGGAAGCTGTGCCGGCTGTAGGGTAGTGCGACCGGTGCCTGGGGTAAAAATTACGGACAAATGGCGTCCGTTAAAGAATCCTTCACGGACAACGGACAGACGGCCGAAATTACGGATTGTCTGTGAAATTTACGGACGGTTGGTCACCCTAGCGGATAACTTTATCACCTGTCCGCCACCAGTACACTTCCCCTTCTCCTTCAGGAACGTGGTGAGGCACCGGGTTACCTTTTCTTCGAGTCCAGTCACTCTCACTCTTGCAGTCACGCGTCCCACAGATGACAACTGTCCTTCCCTCTTCTCCAGCTTCTTCGGCATCTTCCTCCCAATTCTTCACTTCTGAACCGACACCTTCTGCTTCCGGTGTCCGATTTAAAGGGGCCGCTTCAATATGTGCCTCCTCCTGCAGCTGTGTTCCGGTCATGTGGGATCAAAAATTAGCTAGCATTCGCGCCAAGAATTTTCAATTCTATTAAGGACACGGAGGCGAGGATTATGCTTCTCTTTCATTTACTGTAAACTCACAGCAGCCAATAAACATACAGTTTATTAAAGTTAAACTACATTAACCATGATGCTTGGCCCAAGCCACGCCTCCTTAGCCCTACAAGAGCCCTGGTAACAGTCCCAGCATCCTCTTTCTTTGCACGAACATGCAGCATAAGTTCGATATAAAGTCTTATAGAAACTCCAACATGGAATAACACGGAATCACTTCCAACTTCAGAATATCTCCAACGTGAGATAGTGGGGAACAGCGTTCCAACTGCAATCTTCAATAGAAGAGACGTCACTCCTTTTTCTTGTGAGAACCTAGAACAAAGATAAAGAACCCGTAATGCCTGTATAAACAGAATAAATCATAACAACGGGTGGGAAAGCATGATCATAACATGACATAGCCGGGTGGGATAATCCTCGCCTCCGTGTCCTTAATAGAATTGAAAATTCTTGGCGCGAAAGCTAGCTAATTTTTTATTCTATTACAGGACCGGAGGCTTCAGATTATGCTAGTTTAACGCTGAATCAAAGACAACAGAATTAATATCTCCCACCGGCTTATAGAAGAATTGTTTGAATGTCGACTCAGACGACCAATCAGCACAATGCATAATATCCTGAACATTCGCTCCTAACAAATATGACTTGGAAGACATAGCACCCCTCACAGAGTGCGCCCCAAACAGTTGAACATCAACACCCGACTCTTTCATGATAAACTTAAGCCATCTGGCAATAGTGGCAGAAGACACCGGTTTAAATGGTTTCTGTACTGCAATTAAAAGTTGCGTAACCCCAGTCGGTCTCATGGAACGAGTACACTCCTCGTATGCTTTCAAGCATTGGACAACACAAAGTTTAGCATTACTATGAAAGGCATTATATTCAATCATTCTAGACTTAGTTTTTGTGCGGCCTGTAATAGTAAAGGAAACTCCCTCCGGAGTGAATACTCTACCTGCAAGATCCAGTGCCCGCACATCCGAAGATCTCCTGCATGATGACAAACATAAAAGCATAGCGAGCTTGGCTAACAACTGCTTCCTAGAAAGCAAGTCATTAGAAGGCCAACTATCAAGAAGTTTGATGACCAGAGAAACATCCCACAGCCCCGAATACTTGGGCTTGGGAGGGTTCGCAACATGAATCCCTTTGAGGAGTTTGCACACCAAGGGGTGAACTCCCACAGGCTTCCCATCAATGTGGGAGTGACCCGCGGAAATAGCAGACCGGAAGTTGTTCACCGATCTATAGGCTAAACCACCGGCTGCCTTTTCAGACAAAAAATTCACGACATGTGAAAGGCCTGTCCCCACGGGATCCAGGTCCCATTCCACGCACCAACATAACCATCTCTTCCAGGCTGAAGAATACCTTTTTCTCGTGGAAGGGGCCCAAGCCTGCTTGATGAACTCATTAGCTGTTCCTGAAATTCCAGGCAAGCTCCACTGTTGCCTGAAAGCCTCCATGCCATCAACACTAGGCGCTGTGACAGGATCAATGGATGTTGTTCCCGTAGAGGTCCCAGGAGAAGGGACTCTGACCAGGGTAACATCCTGGGAAGGTCGCAGCACATCCCCAACAAGGTCGGGAACCAAGGTTGCGACTTCCAGAGAGGTGTCACCAGGATCACCTCCGCTTTCTGTTTGAGAATGTAGGACGCCACTCGTGGGATGAGAAGAAAGGGGGGTAACGCATAGTTCACTGCCCCCGTCCAGTCCTGTAGAAAGGCATCCGTTGCTGCCGCCGCTGGGTCCGGCCTCCAGCTGAAGAATCTGGGCAGGTGGCTGTTGAGCCTGGATGCAAACAAGTCGATCTGGCAAGGATCCCAGAGGTCCTGCAGCCAGTGAAACATCTCAGGGAGCAGCTGCCAATCGCTGTAATCCCTCAGGTGTCTCGAGTTCCAGTCCGCTACCACATTGGACTGTCCCGGTATGTATTCTGCAATAACCGTGATCTGACGGTTGAGGCAGTACTGCCAAAATTCCTTGGCTACCTGCACTAGCATGGACTATCTCGTCCCTCCCAACTTGTTTATATATCGAACCGCCGAGATGTTGTCCATTCTGAGAAGAATGCAGCACGATGTCTGATGCAGTGAGAGGGTTTTGATAGCGAAGGATCCTGCTAGAAGTTCCAAGCAATTTATGTGCAACTCTAGCTCTTGAGGAGACCATCGTCCTGTTGAAACAGCGCCACAGCGCGCTCCCCAGCCCCAACGGCTGGCGTCGGATTCTATGACTACTTCGGGAAGAGAACCGAAAATGGCTCTTCTGTTCCAAGCTTCTACATGGTGCAACCACCATTGCATTTCGTCCCTTACTTCTTGTGACAATGGCACTAGGTCTGAATAGGCCAGCCCTCTTTGGAGGTGCTGTGTCTTCAGTCTCTGCAGGGCCCTGTAGTGAAGAGGCCCCGGAAATATCGCCTGTACTGACGACGCCAAAAGGCCTACTATCCTGGCGACTGTCCTGAGAGAGACCATCTGATTGTTGAGAAGAGATCTGATCTCCTTCCTTATATCCTTCAGTTTCGATTTCGGAAGGCTCAACTGAGCTGTCTGCGAGCTGATCACAAACCCTCGAAAGTCCGTCATTTGTGATGGAATCAGAGCAGATTTTGTGTGGTTTATAACAAACCCCAGATTCTGGAGCAATGAAATTGTTGTCTGCAGATGCTGCGACACTAGATCCGGGCTTTGAGCCATGATCAGCATGTCGTCGAGGTAGATTATCAACAGTATGCCCTGTTCTCGGAGTTGGGAGACCACCGGCTTCATCACCTTGGTGAAGCACCAAGGAGCCGAGGAAAGCCCGAAAGGAAGGGCCGAGTATTCGAACCATCGTCCGTTCCACTGAAATTGTAGGAATCGGCGATGAGGTAGATAGATGGGAATAGATAGGTAGGCGTCCTTGAGATCCAAACGGACCATCCAGTCACCCTGCCGGAGCAGATCTGCCAACAGATGGATGCCCTCCATCTTGAAATGATTGTACACTAGGAAGTAATTGAATTCCCTTAAATTTAACACAAGTCTGTGACCTCCTCCCTTCTTTTGAACTAGGAAGATATTGCTGCAAAACCCGTGTGGATCGTGATCGCACACCGCTATAGCATGTTTGTGAAGCAATTCTTCTATCTCGTTGTCTATAAAGGCTCTCTCTTGTTGGGAAAAAATGAGAGTTCTCGGACCTGTCGTCTGTATGAGAGTCTGGTAGAACTCTAGTTGAAAACCCCGTACAGTTTGTAAGACCCACGCATCCTGGGTCAGAAGAGCCCAATTGTTAATGAAGTGTCTCGTGCGACCCCCCAGTGGAAAGGGAAAATAATCGATTGCGCTCACCTGCGGAGTTCTGGGCGTGGAAGCCTGCTCTGTTGCCACCTCCCTGGAATCTGCCTCTGTTGAATCTGCCTCTTGTGGGGTAGAAGGTACCACCTCTGGTCGAGTCCCATTCACCTCGACCTCTACCGAAATCGCCTCTGGGGGGACCTTGGTTGGCGAAGCGGCCTGGCGAGCGTTCCCGACCTCGTCCGGCCCTGTTGAAAACCTGCTGGTGGAACACCCGCTTGATTCCTGTTTGAGCTTTGTCCAGTGAGGTGAAGGTCCCCACGTATTTGGAGACGTCCTTCACAAAGCGATCTCCAAACAAGTTACCCTCAGCTAAGGGACCTGGTTCCGCCGATGCCAATTCAGTCAGGTTAGAGTCCATTCTCATAAGTAACGATTTGCGTCGCTCGGTGGATAGCGAGCAATTGGCATTCCCTAATAAACAGATGGCCCGCTGGGTCCATCCAGCCAGGATATCTGGGTCCACGGGTACGCTAGATTCCTTGGCCTGAAGGGCCATTTCGAGGATCTTCGCCAAAGGGCCTACGACGTCCAGCATTTTATCCTGGCAGCCGCGCCAGGCGCGGTCGATGCCCTTCTTAGGGTCCTTTGCGAACTTTTTCAAAAAGGTTAGAAGACTAAGGTCAATTTCCGGAGTCTCCGCCACCTTGTGGGCAAGGTCGGGACGAGGGCAGTCCGAGCGTAGGCGATTACGCACCTCCTTGTCAAACCTTTTCCTGAGGTTTTCCTGCGGATATTCTGCCACGGCTGTGGCCGGGACCCAATCAGACGATCTGGGATGGACTATTTCCGTAGGGTTGAACGTAAAGGGGGTATTAAGAACGGGGGCTGACGCCGAAGGGGCAACCTTTTTTGCCTTTTTCTTCGGTGGAGGCTCTTCGTCCGTATCTGTGGTGTCTGTACCAGTCGTGGTAGTAGTGTCAGTGTCCACATAGTTTTGTTTGCTCTTGGCCTTGGCCCCTGTACAATAGCCATGATCCTGCCCTGATGCTGGTAAGGATTGTAAAACGTCCGAATGTGGCCATTGGTCACTGCTGCCTGCCTGCGTAGCTGGTGGAGCTTTCTTTGAGGACCTGTTTTTAGTGAAGCCATGTCGCTTTGCAAAGTTCTCTAATTGTTTCGTAATAGGCTTAAGAGCCGCTGCCAATGCTTGTTGCACAGTAGAAGGCA
Source organism: Lissotriton vulgaris (assembly GCF_964263255.1). Taxonomy (NCBI): domain Eukaryota; kingdom Metazoa; phylum Chordata; class Amphibia; order Caudata; family Salamandridae; genus Lissotriton; species Lissotriton vulgaris. Next base: position 901,259,541 of record NC_141695.1, read on the forward strand.
CTGTGCTCTCAACAGCCTTGTTGACCGAGGCCTGCACCGAAGCGTCCAAGGCCTCCAGAATCTTATCCTCCACTGCAGCAGCAGGCTGCTCTCCATAGGTTTCTTCCCCTGCCTCCTCATCAAAATACACCCAGTCTTCCATCTTATAACACACAGTGGGTAGATAAACAAAAGAAGTGAGGTAGACACAAGGGGAGTAAAGGGGGGGGCCAGCCCCACTGTACACAAAAATACACACAAATGTTCTGTACCAGACCCCCTCAGCAAAGCTGTATAATGATTATTGCAGCCCCAGGGGCGTCAGAGCCGAGTAAATCCTATATATGGAGCGTGTGCACACTCCTTGTCAAGGCAACTGTTAATTACAGCCAGTTAGGCGTCCTCTCCACCAGCTCTAAACAAAACGCGGTGAAAATATCAGTGGAAACGAGCCTAAAAACGTGTGCAGCCCAACCGAGTCCAAATCCTACTAGGAATAGCCCAATGGGCGTGGTTTGGGCTGCACGCGTTCGCCGTGTGGTTCGCGGCTCTACTTGGGCATTCGGGCGATTAGGGAGAGCCCTGCGCCTTCCTACAGTCACCGGAGGAGCCGGCCGAGGAGTGAGAACCCGCAGGGCGGGCCGGTTCAATGTGCGCGAAGCGCGAGGAAAGCGGAGCGAGGCTCCAAGCACGAGCTCTGCAGCGCTCCTAACGCGGCTGCCGCCGCCGACCCGGAGATGGGTCCCAGAGTGCGAAACACGCGCAGCAATGAGGAAAGCAAGTCCTGGCAAATATAATGAAAATATAGGTAAATCAACAGCAAAGCCGTGTAGAGAGCACCATATAAGGTAAAATCAAAGCAATCATGAACGATATATAAATAAACGTTTTGTCAAGCAGTAATAGCAATATCAAAGTAATAGGAGCATAGCACTTATCTCTTGCTGTGAGCAGCAAAGAAAGAGGATGCTGGGACTGTTACCAGGGCTCTTGTAGGGCTAAGGAGGCGTGGCTTGGGCCAAGCATCATGGTTAATGTAGTTTAACTTTAATAAACTGTATGTTTATTGGCTGCTGTGAGTTTACAGTAAATGAAAGAGAAGCATAATCTGAAGCCTCCGGTCCTGTAATAGAATCAACTGTGTTTGAGCTGCCTCGTCTGGATCGGCTGTCACCGTAGGCTGCAAGGAAGGGAAAGAGGAGAAAAAGGTGGGTAAGGCGTCATCTTCCTCTTCTCTTTCCCTTTCTATCGTATTCTGTACGGGCTTTTCGTGACAGTATGCCCAGAGTAAAGTATAATGGCCCTTTAGTGTACTGCGACATTTCTGTTGAATTCATAGGATCCTTCTTCTCCCTTCTCTCCTACAGACTCTTTGTTCTCCTTTTAGAAATTTCCAGTTTCCCCACCTTCCTCGGAAGAAAACAAGGCTCAGGTAAGTCCTTATAATATGAACTTCCTTTGTTTCTGTTAACTTTTTTCTCCTACTTCTTATCGCTAAGGTAGGTAACGTGAGGGGATAACTTCTGTATCACCTGTCCGCCACCAGTGCACTTCCCCTTATTTCTATGGTGAAAACTGTTTTCACTCCCCCCCCCCTTTTTCCCACCCTTCTTTACTCCCTTCCATTTCTCCTTTTGGTTTTGCTCATTTTTTCGAGCTGCCCTGTTATGGACCCGGTCACACACCTGAGAAAGCCACGTTTCTATGGGAACTGCGGGTCTCTGCAGTGTTCTTCTGCGGCACCCAGAGTGCACTGTGACCGTACATCCCTCTCTCCAAGAACACTGACAGAGACAAGGCTTCAAGGGGAACCTCTTGTGAAAGAGGGTTGTGTACCGGCGAGCATGTACACCAGACGCCGGTTCCCAGGAATTTTCCTCATTACATACCCTTTCCACGCAACCAGATACCATAGCCGGTAAATCTTGGAGTCCACAATCGCCCTCACTTCATGCTCCAGTTCATTGTTTATCAAAACAGGGTCAGGTCCTTTTTTGAGAGAGGCCTGTGAGGGTTTAACGAGTGACACATGAAAAGCAGGGTGTATGCGCAGGGAGGATGGCAACGCTAGTTTGACAACCACTGGATTCACCAGCTTCACTACCCGATAAGGGCCTATGTATTTGGGATTAAAAACGCTGTAACGTTTAAACCTGATATGTTTGGTAGATAACCAGACATAATCCACTTTTTGAATACACCGGACCAGGGTATCTACGTCTATCCGTATATGCTCTGTATCTGAGCTTCACCACACCTAGCTCTTTCTGCGCATCCCTCAATGCTTTCTGGATGTTGGTTATCCGCTCCTGTATCTCGGGCACCTGCGCAGCATGGAACGGCAGAAACAGGGGGGTTAACTCAGGATGGAAACCATACGTGCAAAAAAAAGGGGAAAACTTGGTGGAACTGTGCACTGCACTGTTATATGCTACCTCGGCTAACCATAACTTATCCACCCATATCTCCGTGGTGATGTCAACGTAGCATCGAAGATACTGTTTGAGGGTTTGGTTAACCCCGTTCGGTTTGTCCGTCAGTCTGAGGGTGAAAACTGGTTGAAGTATTGGAAACTATACCCAGGACAGAACACCACACCCTCCAAAAGTTCACAGTGAATTGGGATCCTCTGTCCGAGACTATGTACCTAGGCAATCCATGTAACCTGACTATGTGTGTCAGCATTAGATGTGAAAACATGCTAGCTAAAAGGATCTGTTTACAGGCGATAAAATGTGCCCTTTTAGTGAGGTAGGCTACCACCACCATTATGACGGTATGTCCCTTATCCATGGGCATCCCTACCACAAAATACACAGAGATGTTGGGCCAACGCTGTTCAGGAGTAGGAAGGGTCTGTAGGAGCCCGGCTTGTCTAGTATGCACTGTTTTCATTTGGCTGCAGGTTGTACAATCTTTGATCCACGTGGATACTTCAGCCTTTAATGAAGGCCACCAGAATTGTCGTTGAATTCTTTCAGTGTTTTTTTCTAGACCATTGTGTCCTGCACAGGGCAAATAATGGCACCATTCAAAGGCACGTTTGCGTAGAGATACAATAGGTAACAACAGCTGTCTTGCTCACATAGGGAGTCCTTTAATTGTCTTCCATTCCTTGTTGTACCTTAACCATTCTTGCCACTTATCTGAGCAAATGTTATTCGCCACACTTCTGAGAAATGTATCAGTGAAGGTAACTCCAATCAGATTCTGTGGATTGATAATGGCTTGTTTAACTTCCACTATCTGCGTTGTGGAGGATGTTTGATGGGTTAAGGTATCTGCCTTTCTGTTGTCCTTCCCTGGTCTGTATGTTACCCGAAAATTAAACCCAGCAAAGAACAACATCCACCGCAACTGCCGTGGGGTAAGATGTCTTGCTGCAGTCATAATTTGGAGGTTGCGATGATCCATGTCCACAGTCACGATGTGTCGGGCCCCTTTCAAAAGATGACTCCAATCCAGGAAGGCTTCTTTGATGGCAAGCAGCTCTTTCTCCGCAATCGTGTAAGTGCGTTCTGCCGTATTGAGCTTCCTGGACATGAACGCCACCGGGTGGAGTAGACCGGTATCCTTGTGGTGTTCGGAAAGGACCGCACCTAAGGCCATGTCGGAGGCGTCTGCTTCCACTATGTAGGGTTATTCTGGGTCTACATGCGTCAGGACAGGAGCTGTTACAAAAATGTGTTTCAAGGCCTCAAACCCCTCGTGGGCCTTCTCTGTCCACTGGAAGCTTGACATCTTACGCAGTAAACTTGTGAAAAGAGATGCTAAATCTGAGAAGCGATCGATACACCGACGGTAAAAGTTGGCAAATCCTAAAAAAACATTGGATGTCACGGACGTTCAAAGGTTGGGGCCACTCTTTTACCGCGATTATCTTCTGCTGCGACATTTCCTGTCCAGCAGGTGTTAACATCACTCCCAGAAATTCAACAGATGTTACTCCGAATTCACACTTGCTGATCTTGCAATACAAGCTGTGCTCCTGTAGGGTTTTCAAGATGGTTTTCACATGTTGCGGGAGTTTCCCTATACTTGATGAATAGATCAAAATATCATCTATGTATACCACCACATATTTGTCCAGGTACTCTCACAGAACGTTATTAAGAAAAAATTGGAATGCTGCAGGAGCGTTGCACAACCCGAAGGGCATTACCAGGTATTCATACAACCCAAAATGCGTTTTGAATGCCGTCTTCCAATCGTCTCCGCTTCGCATGCGTACCAAGTGATATGCTCCTTTTAAATCCAAACGTGTGTATATTACAGCCCCTTTTACCTGCTCCAATAGTACATTGATGAGGGGCAAAGGGTACGGGTTCTTGATGGTGATGGCGTTTATGGATCTATAGTCCACACAGAGGCGGAGCTCACCATTGGCCTTCGGGATAAAAAACAAAGGAGATGCCGCAGGTGACTTGGAATCCCGTATGAATCCTTGTTCCAGGTATTTATCCAAGTACTCGCGGAGATGAGCTGTTTCCGGTTCCGTAAGCGCGTACACTCTTCCAGCTAGAACAATGGCCCCAGGTTCTAGGTCAATCTGGCAATTGTATGGCCGATGCGGAGGAACTATTTCCGCCTTACTGCATTGAATACTTCAGCATATTCCAGATACTCCTCGGGTAAAGTTACTTCATGCTCCACTGCCATGGCGATACGATGACACAGAGCCAAGGATAGTGCAGGATTGAGTGGTTGTTGGAGACAATGCGTTTTGCAGTATTCCGAGGAAAACAGAAGGGTCTTTTCCTCCCAATCGACTTGAGGGCTGTGAGTTCTCAGCCAAGGTAATCTGAGTATCACCCCATAATGGGGTGCCTGTATGATGTTAAAAGTCAGCTGTTCCAAATGGTCAGGTCCCAGCAAAGTACTTAAATCTCCTGTATGGAATCGGATGAGACCAGAATCCAAACGTCTCCCATCTAACGTGTATACTGCTTCTGGAGTTTCTTTCTCCTGGAAGGCGATTCCCAAAGCTGTGGCCTGCTGCTGATCCATGAAACATCCTGTTGCTCCTGAGTTCAACATAGCTTGCACCACATGCCATTCTCCTCGTAGATCCGTATAAATATGATTTCTATTGCAGACAGAGTCAGCTTCAAGGGAAGGGATGAAAGCCTGGCTTAAGTGTTCCCTTCCACCATCTTCAAGCTTGATCATTTCCCGTCGGTGGACATGATATAACTGCAAATACCTTTTTACATTCTCCCCTGGGATACTTTAGGCGAAGGGCGCATTCTTTGATAAAATGACCTTTTCTCCCGCAATATATGCACAACCCTTTCTTCCTTCGAAAATCTTGCTCCTCTGTTGGGAGGGGTGAACATACAGCACCTATTTCATTGGCTCGGACTTTGAGACTAAAGCACTGTCGGACGTCCGGGGTTGGTCTGTCCTAAAGACAGATCTATCTTCTCTCTTATTTTCTACCTTTCGTTCACTAAGACGATGATCCAATCGTAGTACCAGTTGTATAAGATCATCACAAGAGACCAGCTGAGGATCAATCTCCTCCCTCAGTCCTTGATGAAAGATTGCAGCTTGTTTGGCTTATGGCCACTCCGTCTCTGTTACCAAACGCCGGAAATCATTGAGATAGGATATCAAGTCCTGGTTTCCTTATCTCAATTCCAGCAAGTCTTGGTCTGCCGAGAGAGTAGCAGTCCGGCGATTAAATGTTTATTCGAATTCCACTAGGAATGAATCCCAATTATACATTAAGGGTTCATTCCTCTTTACTAAAGGTACCGCCCATTATGCAGCGTCCCCCACCAGATATGACACCAAAAAGGCTACCCTAGACTGGTTAGTGCTAAATGCCATAGGTTTAAATGAAAAGTGTAGTAGGACTTGCGTGAGGAATACCTGAACCTTACTACTATCCCCATTGTATATCTCTGGTGTAGCTAGGGGTATGGGAGTGGTGACTTCCACCACCACTGACGGAATTTGGGAACCCGGAGGAACCCCAACATTAAAAGGTTTATGCTGCATCCTGTCTACTTGGCCTTGAAGTGTAGCTGTTTCTGCCCTAGACGCGCTCAGCTCAACCTGCACTAGGGCTAATGCAGCTCAAACATCGTCTAAGGTGGCCAGTGCACCGCACGTCCAGGAGGATGTTTAATTTGTGGGCCGTTAATTCTGTCAGGTCCTTTAATCCTCGGAGACGTACGATGCTATATGGGGTCCACCTCCTGATAGCTCAAAGGTCTGATTACAGCCACAGACTCTTTCGAGAGATCAGGTGAGGGAAGGAAACCGAGGGATCAGCAGGGAAGGAGATCTGTAACAAGAAAAACACAATGATAAATACTCCTTGCTGTGAATTCTAGTGTGACAGAAAACATATGTATAATTCGTACTGAATTACCCTTCTTAAATACTTGTAAAGAAAAATAACTGTGCTTTATTCCAGGGTATAGAATCTGGTAAGTCACTGCCTCTACTTGATCTCGAGATAGAAGAACAACATTACTACATACATAACAACAGTGCCAAGCCAGAAGTTAGTATGTCATTTTTGTATCATTGCATACCTAGAGATGCTTAGTGGCATGAAACAGGGGACAGGAGCTATCATCCGAGGAGCTCATCCTGCCCCTGCTATGAAAGATAACAAGCAAACACAATTGTGCTTGGTCCAAATAAAGAATACTGAGTAGGCAGAATCAAGTATATAATGCAACAGGCAACTCAAGGTAGTGACTCTTAAGTCAGAATCAGCTGAACTGTATTTCCTTTATGAATGAAATGAATGCTTATCTCCAAGTTCCACAGAAGTAAACCACTTGTCACTCATAGGAACCTCTCCAAAGCCCTTACTATATTACCATCATACATGCCAAGGAACTATGTTTCAATATAGAATGCAGGAAATGTTATCATAAGTGCAGTTGCGCGGCCGCGCAGCTGTTGATGCCAGCAAGTCCCCTCTGCATCGAGGGCTGTAACAATAGAGATTAATTGCTTCAGGCAACCCAGCAAGAGCCGTACCAGGCTCAACCAACGGGGTTACAAAGCCCCGATAAGGAAAGTACCTGGCCCGCTATTCCTAGCGCTGTCAGAAAAACAAACAACCCACAGAAAACACCCCCGCAAGAGTCTGAGTGTAATGACTCGTCCAACGGGGCTGCAAATGTCTACTTCCGCTCGAGAACGGAGCGAAAACACCAAGGGGAATACGAGTTGATTCAAGAGAAAATTGGTGCAAAGGCACCCCTACCAGATCCTTAAGCCGCCTCCACCGCAGGGAAAATCCAAGAATTTTATATCAAAGGCCCTGAGGCCAACATTATGCATATCCCTTTATTACCGCCCAAACACAGCAGCAACAATATCTTAGAACTTAGAATATATCCAAACATTCCAGAACTTTAGAACATGTATAAGTCCCCTTGATCAGCAGCCATCTTCCTCTTTTGTTGCTGCTCCAACACAAGATAAGTACTCTGTTAAATTCTGATAATATCTAATGGTATGTTTGGTTAATTAACCCGGAATAAAGAATGAAAACGATGGATTTGAAGAGTTAATGAGAAATTTTATGAGGGGATTTGATTAGAGTATATTGGGAAAGGTTTGTTTATCGGACGAATGAATTTGTTTTAAAATTAGTAGGTTGGAGTATGAGAGCATAGTGTAACGTATTTTTATGTATGTTTATTAACGGAGAGTTAATACATTGTATTAATAGCAGGTTACCGTCTTTTGGATCAGTTGGCAGTTGGTGAGCGTGTGGTCTCGAGCGCTCGGTGTGCGGCTGGAGGGCGTCGCATGTCGGCATCGGTGTAAGCTTCCAGGCGCGAGAGCGGAGGCTGCTTGGAGCGCGGTGGGAGGAGTGATTTCGGGCGCAGGAACAGGCACGCTATGGGAGGAAAGGAATTGTGAGCCAAGGGGGCCGCCGTACGTGCGTAACGTGCGGCGGCCATTTTGAGTGTTTGGGAAGCGTCTAAGCTTTGAATGGAAACGTGATCGGCCATATTTAGGGAAGTTTGTTTTGTCGTATGACTGAATAGTGTCGGTTTCAGTCAGATGAAGATCGTGAATTCAAAGAGGTGTGTCAGTTTGTTGTGGTTCTAGAGGTGTTAGGTCAAGGGAGTTTATTTTTCAGTCAATAAATCGGAGTATTATAATTAAGGAGTGGAGTATTGGTTATAAATTTAATTTTTGAAGGAGAAATTGAGAGAAGGAGAATTAAGATGGAGAAAGAGGATTTAGGCTTGGAGGATAGAATGAAGGGGTTTATGGAACAAATGTTTGGAGAATTTAGTGCTTCCATGGAGAAAAAGATAGAGAGCACAATAGCAAAGAGAGTAAAGGAAGGAGAAAGTAAACAGAGGTCTGGTGAGGAGGACGGTTTCTATACCACAGAGGAAGTTGAGGAAGTGGCAGGTACTTCTTCTGGAGGAGCGAAACGGAAGGAAAAGAAGAAGAATGTAGTTAAAGGCAAACCATCAAAGGAAAAGGAGAATAGAGTGCAGAAAGAGAAGGCTATAAAGGCCAGAGTGAGTGCTATAAAGGCAAAGAGAAAAGGACATGTAACTGTGGCATGTGATGGCAGTTCAATTAGTGGGGATGTGGAGATTACGTGCAGCTCAAGACTGGATGATTCGGAGGTGGAAGAGGTTAAGGTTAAGAGAAGGAAAGTGGATGAGGAAATTAAATTGGAGTTTGAGGATTTTGTTTATCCACAAGGAGATCAGATGTTTGATCCGTTATTAATACAACATCCACTATCTCCACAGTGGTCCCCTGTTGAACATGTTGCAAAATACATTAGATATTGGATCAGGAGGGAGATGCCAAAGGAAATAAGAACTCGGCTGCGGTCGGAGTGCCCGAGGCCTACTTTGAATAGTAAGGTGGCCTTTACGCCAGAATTAGATCAAAAGATGTTAACTTTTTTGAATAATAGAGGGGGAAGAGACCCGAGAAGGGGACTGGACAAAGGATTGAAGGGACGCCAGGATAGAATGCTTGATATTCTGGGTCCTTTGACCAAGATTTTTGATTTGTGCGAGGAAGCAAATAGCAATAATACCGGAGTTGACGTGAGCGAAATGCGTCAATGGGTTCAGCGTGCAGTATGCTTGCTGGGAAATGCAAGCGCAGCACTCTGTTTGGAAAGGAGAAAAAGTATCTTGTTTAAGATAGATCCAAAGCTTGCAGATTTGGCTGGCAAGGGGTTGGGTGAGCAGAGCGATGGGCTGCTCTTCGGGGATAACTTTGTGAAGGATATGGCAAAGTATGTGGGCACTTTCAATTCTATACAGAAAGCACAGAAGGACATTAGACGTGTTTTTGGTTGGGCCGGGAGAACAAAGGGTCGGTTCCCCGGCCAAAGGAATGGAGTTACCAGAGGATTTTATGGAAGAGGTAACAGGCCCTATGGAGCAAGTTATGGAAGTGGATTTGGATATGGATATTCAGGAGGATATGGTTATCAGAGAACCAATCAAGGAAGTTTCTTCCCTCAAAGACAGGATGGGAGAGGAAGAGGAGCAAGATCAGATAGGAGGCCAAGAGGAGTCTCAGGTAAGCTTCTTACAAGACCCTTTATTTATGGAAGTAAAGATGGGCGGCGGACTAGCCCAGTTTGTTTCCAGATGGCAAGAAATAACGCAGGATCCATGGATTTTGGAGACTGTAGTTGGATACAGGATAGATTTTATCAGTGTTCCAGTTCAGGAAAGGGTTCCGAAGGTGTTAAGGTTTTCAGAAGAGATGGAAAAATTGGTAACAAAGGAAGTATTAGAGTTGGAGAGGAAAGGAGCGATAGAGTATGCAGAGGAAGTGCAAGGTTGTTTCATAAGCAATTTATTTCTAGTGGAGAAGAAGGACAAAAAGATGAGACCAGTAATCAATTTGAAGGAGTTGAACGATTGGGTTGTTTACAACCATTTCAAAATGGAAGGGATACATATGTTAAGAGACTTATTGAGGAAAGGGGATTGGTTGACGAGGCTGGACCTAAAGGATGCTTATTTAACAATCCCGATGAGTCAGGAACAAAGAGATTACCTTCAGTTCAGGTGGTTACGGAGGCTCTGGAGGTTCAAAAGTCTCCCTTTCGGGTTGACGTCAGCTCCCTGGTGCTTCACCAAAGTGATGATAAAGAACCAGGTTTTAGAACCCAGCGGCGCCAGGGGCACGACCAAAGTCTTCATGTTCTCCTGTCTTAAAATACAGAGACACAGGATACTTCTCAGTGACGTCAAAGATCACATTTATTGGCTGCAACCAGGAACAGAAATCTATGAAGTACGACACAAGTAGGTTCGCTAGAGACTGCTCAATTTTCGTATTGCGAGACATCGTCTTTTGGGCTAAAAATTACATTCCTAACAAACACCCATTATTTATGAATTGTCCAATCAAAAAGTAACATTGCAAAAGGTGTCGCATAACGACAAACCCACTCTTCAGTTGTCCAGCCCACCATCAATTACACGGGATAGCCCAACGTTCTTGCTCGGACAGGCCGGACAAACCCATAATAAGAGACCACAACCCAAACCATAAACAGACCATAAAAGAAGGAACAGAAACAGATGAGAAGCAAGATAAAGGGGTGTGTGTGTGCATACCAAACTCAACAATGTCCTGTTCTTTAAACTCTATTTCGATCAACTACCGGACAAGGAACTGGCTTAGCATGGTTAGCTTCAGGCAACGGGGTTAGTTCGCTCAGGTCATCTAAAAGTCAGCTAAAGGTGTACGTATACCAAAGACTCGTTCGGCCGTAGTCATCGGCCTATGTGAGGGCAACCATAAAATGGCTGCCGTACACAAAATGGAACCCGAGGGTTCAGAACTAAATCTCTAAATACGTAGTGAATCCATCGATCGAACATGACGAAAACACTCGTACCTGCCACACTCACTAGTTACGGTCCGCTACTATCAAATTCGTAACCATGACCTTTATGAAACGGGTTCAGAATTCACGGAACCTCAGACCCTCCTTTTGCCCTTACATAGGCAATAACCTAAACTCACGTCAATCTGAATCCAGGTCTATATTCATCAGATCATCAAGATGTTGCTGGAGCATCATCCTATTACTTAGTAACTCTCTCTGGACAGGTCTCCTTGCACACAAAGTAGCACAAAGGCCACATATAGCAGGAGCACACTGTACACAAAGGCAGAACAGGAAAAGGATAGCTAAAGCCATCCCAATGATCATCAGAATCTTCCATCCCCAAGTGGATAACAATCCCTAAAACCATCCCATCAACGACCAATCTCTTTCGTCCACATGTATAGACCCGGAGATCTTATGTAGCTTGGAAATGGCCTGGTACACTGTCGGAGCATTGTCTGGGATGAAAACGCAGCAGCTCGATTGAATCAGTTTACATACTCCTCCTCTATCTGCAAGTATAACATCTAACGCAACTCGATTCTGTAACGTCATAAGACGATCCGATTGGAGCTCAGCAGTCAAATTACCAAGGGCACCGGCAGTCTCAACTATGGTGGACTCAACCACTCTCGTCAATTGCTCTATGTTCCTACTGTTGACCATAGGTCCCTAAAACGGCAGGAAACCCTTCAGAAAATCTCCCAATTCTTGTCCTGCAGTATCTTCCTTACTGAAGACACCTCTAACTACTCTCGTTCTGTGGTAATCTGCCGCAGCAGTATACGTAGGGGGCAACAGAAACAAAACATAACATGTTCCCGAAAAATCAGGGGGCAACCATGTGTATGCTCTATCATAGCAGACAAAATATGTACCCTTAGCTGCTAAAAACAATGGGGAAGTCTGGGATGCAAACACATACGTCTCAGTGCAAACACTCTTCCCTAACTGAGCTCTCGGATTCTTGCCATTACCTTGCAGACAAAAATGACCATGATGGGGTACGATCCAAATCGGAGAAGATCTTTTCCCTTGCTGCTTTTCACTCAGACTAACCATATCCATTCACGTTCCATCCAATATATGCTAGTGTCTCATCTTTCGGGATAGTCTCATAGGAATTAATTCCTCTAACCATGTTTACTATTCCCTTCACTAGAGCACTATTTCTTGGATTGTCTTTCACAGAACGCAGGGAGTAAATTTCACGGGCATAAATGAACATTGTCCTATATGCCCACACAGAACCATTATAGCTGAATGGCAGGACCAGGTAAGGAATACCTTTGTCCGTAGTATGAGGCATAAGCCCACACACCCAACAATTAGTGGTGTTCACTACTAACTGATGCTGATGCAAAAGTTGAACAAAGGAGTTATTAACGAATTCCAATCTTCTAATGGATTAATGTTCAGGCAAAGGATGAAAAGAATGTGAAGAAATAGTAGGAAAAGACATAGGTTGTGTGGTGGGTGTAAACGTCACTTGAAAAGAGAAAATAACATATCCCACCAAAAATATTGTCATACTAAGTAGCATTAAAAGACACGTTATCAAAAAACATTTGCTACTCATTAATTTACACAGTCTCGTCTTAAAGTTAATTTCTACAACAGCTCTCTCGATCTCAAAAAACTCCATCCTCTAACCGTGCTGTTCGCGGCAGTTGGTTCTCTTCTGCTCAGATGTACGTCTGAATGTCCCAGGGAACGCCCTAGAACAAACCAGAACCGTCGACCTTGTGTCTACCAGCTGTACACTCTAAGTCTTTATACCGCGACCCTACAGCTGAACCCGGATGGCGGTTCGAAAAAGAAAAATAGGTCAAAGCAAGAAATCACTTTATTAGTCCATTGACTCTCGGTCGTAAGTTATAGCGGCCTTTACCAGGCAATGTCTGATCACGAAACAACAACTCTGGTTCAGTAGTGTCTAGTATCAAAGAAGGGGGCACAGCTTCTTGCAAAATATTGTCATCTTCACGCTCAGAGCCTGTCCCAATCAAACGTGCGTCGCTGAATGGAATGAACTTTGGCACAGTCTCAGTTTCTGAATCACCAACACCCTCCTGGTAGAAAGGCAGAGGCAAACAACCCCTCTTACAATGTACACCGTGGATCCAGTTCCTCTTGCCGTGAACTCTCACTGCGGTACACGTTGATAACAAGACCTGAAATGGTCCAGTCCAGCGGGGCTGATCGTTCTTTGTCCGCTGAAAATTTCGCATGAGGACCCAAGAACCAGGATCAATGGCGTGTCCTGGATCTTTAGATGCTTGTGGCAATGTATCGTGAACCTGTTGGTGTAAGACACGCAATTTAGCCGTCAAATCGTACAAATAATCAATCAGCATAGGATGTTCAATCTTGCTAAACTTTGTCGGCCTCAGCACTCCCCATATGTTTGCCGGGCGACCAAAAACAATCTCGTATGGACTAAGTCCCACTCGAGAATGTACTGTCATTCTGGTTGACAAGAGTGCCAATAGCAAAGCATCGGGCCATTGGAGACCAGAGCTCGCCTGAATCTTGTCTAGTTTCAGCTTTAAGGTGCCATTGTACCATTTAACTAAACCAGCTGATTGGGGGTGATTTGCAGCATGAAATTTCTGCCTAATGCCTAAACCTTCACATACTCTCTTCATGACTTGACCCACAAATTCACTTCCATTATCACTCCACACCATCCTTGGAAAACCAAACCTAGGGAAAAATTCCTTGAGTAGGGCTTTAGCTGTGGACAAGGCAGTATTATCTTTCAGGGGATATGCTTCTACCCATCTCAAAAAGGCACAAACAACTACAAGGACTTATTTCAAGTTATTACATCTCTCCATATGGATAAAATCTAATTGCAGCGCCTCAAACGGATTCGTTGGCGGCGCAAAGTGACCAGCCGGAGTTGGAGTTCCCTTGCCAGGATTATCCATTAGACAAACCATACAATTCTTTACCAGATTCTCCGCACACTTAGGAATTCCAGAATTTTGCCATACTGGAGCCAACAACTTACAAATCCCTTTTGCACTAATGTGAGCCATTCCATGCACCATTGTAACCACTGCAAGCACATACGCATCATGTAACAACCATCGCTGATGCTCTGACAACTCAATCCAACAACCAGTCGAATCCAATTTTCGCGTATCTCTCTCCATACATTCAATTCTTTCTCTGTAGCTTCAGCCTGAATTGACTTCACACTCTCTATCGTATCTTCACACATTCCTCTATCCGGAACCCATCTCGCTGGACCCACAACATACATTCGACTCATCACATCTTTCGCCACATCTTTCGCAACTTCATCCGCAAACGCATTACCACGACCAACGTCATCGGTAACCTTCTTATGTGCACTGCATTTCTTGATCGCAACTTGCATCAGTAACGTAAGTGACTCAAGAAGTTCATTCACCAACTGACCATGCTGAATTTTCTTACCATGAGACGTAAGGAACCCACGTTCCTTCCATAAGCGCCCAAAACTATGGGCCACACCAAACGAATTCTGGCTATCGGTATACGCAGTCACTCTCTTTCCTTTCGACAACACACACGCTCTTGTCAGTGCAATCAACTCTGCTGCTTGAGATGAATTTTGTGGGATATGTGCAGCTTCAATACTCGTATGCAAAGTCGTAACCGCATATGCTGCAGTCGTATCACCATTCGGAAGCTTAAAGCATGAACCATCTACCCATAAGGTACCATCACACTTCGCAAGAGGAGTGTCTTTCAGATCGATTCTACCCTTCGTTTCTTCCTCTGTCCTAAGAAAGCAATCATGCTGTTCCTGAACATCTGTCTCTACAGAAATCGGCAACAACGTTGCTGGATTCAACGTGTTGCATCGCTTTATATGCACATGACTCGCCAAAAGAGTCAACTCGTAACCTGACAATCGAGCACTAGTCAAGTGCTGTGTCTTGGTCCTGTTTAATAAAGTATCCACTGCATGTGGAACCATCACAATCAACATATTATCCATTACCAAACCAGCAGACTGTCGAATAGAAATAGCTGCTGCCGCTGTAGCTCTCAAACAACTCGGCAACGCTCTAGCTACCGGATCCAAAGTCGACGAGAAATACGCACATGGACGTTGTTTATCGCCGAACTGCTGAGTCAGTACTGACAATGCACATCCCTCTCTCTCGTGAACATAGAGTATAAAAGGCTTACTGAAGTCGGGAGTACCAAACACAGGAGCCGAACACAACGCATTACGCAATTCAGAAAAACTCTTCTGGCATTCGTCAGTCCAAGGAAGAGGATTCGGAGTATCCTTAACAGTAAGTGCTAACAAAGGTTTCGCAAGAAGCGAAAAATTTGGAATCCATTGCCTACAGTATGAAGTAATAACCAAGAAAGCACACAGTTCTCTCTGTGTAGTTGGCACATTCATTTTCGCAATCGTTTGAATTCGTTCTGGGGTCAATCTTCTTCCCTCCTTCGATAAGAGATGACCTAAGTAGGTCACTTCTTGTCGACAATACTGTAACTTCGAAAGTGACACTTTATGATGGAGGTCAGACAAATGTTGCAACAATGAAAGAGTAGCTTCTTTACAAGTCTCCTCATCATCAGCAGCAACTAACAAATCGTGTACATACTGAATAAGAGCAGCACCATCAGATAGGACAATCGTATCAAGCTGTGTTTTCAAAGCCTGACTATAGATGGATGGACTCTCACAATAGCCTTGAGAAGCGCGCTTAAACCGGAAACTTCGGCCTCCTAAAGAGAAGCCAAAAATATCTCTACTCTCCTCGGCAATCGGGATGCTGAAGAAAGCATTCTTCAGATCAATCACCGAAAACCAGGTAGCAGAAGCAGGAATCATAGTCAGCAAAGCAGTAATATCCGGAACAACAGGAAATTGCGGCACAACAATCTTGTTCACTTTGCGACGATCGATCACAAACCTATAAACAGGCGGCTGAGAAGAATCAGTACGTTTCAAAACAGGCAAAACCGGACTAATGCACACATTACCTCTCGTTTCTTCAATCACACCTTTCTCAATCAGATCATAGATGATCGCAAAAAGCGCTCTTTCACCATCACTAGAAATCCTATATTGTGGAATACGTGGCAGTCTAGCATTCGCTTTCAGC
The DNA here is from genome assembly GCF_964263255.1 of Lissotriton vulgaris. NCBI lineage: Eukaryota > Metazoa > Chordata > Amphibia > Caudata > Salamandridae > Lissotriton > Lissotriton vulgaris. Next base: position 901,275,516 of record NC_141695.1, read on the forward strand.
GTCACAACATATGGTGGAATCTCCAAAAGACCCACATCATTAGGACCATTAGTTAGGACCAGTAGCCCAAAGAGTATCAGGGAGAGAACGCAATTCCAATGGAAGCCGATCTTTGTACAAATACTTCGGAGAGATCACTCTCTTACCCAATGTAAGCTGTACTCCTGAAGGAGAACAATACAATGTTGCATACAATCTCTTCAACAAATCCAAACCCAACAAATTCTCACCACAACCTGTCGTCAAAATGAGGGGTGCTTGAAATTCACAAGGTCCAACAGAAAGAGACAAAGGACTAGAAACCGGATTACAAACTGGGGCGCCAGAAAAACCTACCGAAACGTTTGTCAAGACAGACAAAGGTGCGCCAGGGAGTTTAGAGTGCATGATAGAACTCTTCGCTGCACCAGTATCCAACAGAAAAGGCTCTGACACACCTGATGTAATCACTTCAACATAACGTCCACTCTGATCTACTGGAACTGACACAACTCCCTCTCTTTGTCTATGGCTGTCCTAGCAATCATTACCGTCCGCATTCTCACTCTCAACATAATAATCGTCAGCATAGTACTGAGTCGACCTACCAGACGCAACATTCTGCTGATCAAAACAATTCATCGTATTCTGTGGAGGAAAGGAACGTGCATTCTGGGGGAACACACCACGTCCTCTACCTCTAGGAGCTTGCTGAACACCTCGACCTCTCACACCAGACGCACCATTCGTACTCTGTAACGGAACCGGACAACTATTCTTGAAGTGGCCTTCTTCTCTACAATATGCACACTGATTAGGGCCTGGAGGAACACGCCGCTGAGATCTTCCCTGAAACTGCTGATGTTGCTGAAATTCACGCTGATTAGAACAAGGCGGATACGCCTGTTGCAAAAGAACCTTCGTCTTCAAATCCTTAGTCTTTCTGTCGGCTTTCTCTTTCTCGTCCTTATCCCTATTTTCATAATATTGTGCAGTAGCCAATATCTGCGCCGACGAAGAAACAGCCCATGAACTCTCTGAATCCTTCAACTTATTACACAACTCGGGAAGCAAGTTGTGAACAAACTTATCTACGAACAACCTTTGGCCACCTTCTGTACTCATGTCTTGACCACTGTGATCTATAAACGTCTCTTCAAACCTAGTGAAGAAATCCGACACACTTTCATCTTTCTTCTGCTTACATGCAGATAATTTATCCCAATTCACTCGCATAGCAGGCATCAAAGTCTTCATATAATTAATAATCCTACTGGGGAGTTCCGCAACTAAAGCTTTAGGTTTAGCTCCTCCACCTTGAAGACCATCTGCAGCAGTAATTTTAGCCCATGTATCACCTAACTCTTGCGCATGATCCACATGACAAATCGTTCCCCACAAGGGTTGAGGAACCACATTCCCAAACAACATATCTATATCGGCTAAATTCATAATGCATGTGTCGGCTGTCTGTGACAACTCCTTATAATACCCTGCAGGATTCTTTCGGGGATCAGGTTTAAGGGCCAAAACTTCAGCTCGCTTCCATGGAACATGTACCCAAACACGCTGAAAATGAGCATCTACAGCTGCAATACCATTGTTAACATTGGCCTGAACAGCTTCTTTCCATACCGGAGGAACGTCTCTCATAGGATACTGTCTCACTTTTCTCCTAACAGAAGAATCAGGCTCAAACAACGAATGAGAAGGACGCACATTCCTAACCGAAAGCAACGTCGCAACTGCTTTTTCAACTTCGAGACTCACTATCGTTCCTTTCGCAAACTCGGACTGTACACGGAACAACTCTGATGGAGTCTGTCCCAACTCACCATCTTCCCATTCCTCGCGGAGGAAAGTACACATGATGTCAAAGACATATCTCTGCTTTGGTGCTTCCCATTGACGGAAAACATCCATAACCGACTCTAAATCATATCTCGAAGAATTAGTAACCCATTTGCGAGCCAAATGATCCAACACTACCCGCTCTTCGGGACCAGGCAACTGGCTACGCAACTGTTTACGCGCAGAAGCAGGGGTCATACTCAATGACCCAAAGAAAGGAGACAAAAGACCAGTAACAGTATCAGTCATTCTCTGTCGAACAGAAGGAGAAGCTGCCATAAGGACAGGAGGCAAAGCAGGTTGAGACAAAGCATACGTAGAAGTAATAGTAGAAGGAGTAGCAGAAGAAGTAGGAAATATAGGAGAAAAAGTTGGAGGAATCGGAGACGGAACTGTTAGCAAAGTCGGTGACCCTTGAGAAGGCTGCGCCAAAGGAGAAGGAACCAGCTGAAGAGCAGCTGGTGGTTGAGCAACAACAGGAGGCTGAACAGCTGGAGGTTGCGCAACTAAAGGTTGCGGAGGTGCCGTAGCACTCTGCACATAAGGGGGTGGCGAACTCAATAAATGTGACATCAGAGGATCCTTTTCAGGGTCCTTCGTTGCACCCTGTAGAAGAGGTGACAAGGCTGGAAAACATTTATCGATGGCCATTTTATGTTGCCTATGCAACTCTTCACTCGCTTGCTCGTCTTCATTATTTTTAAACTGCCTAGCAGCTTGCATTATCGAGATACCCTTCTCTCTTTTACCTCTCTTTGCTAGTTTAATTTCTCTCTGTTTGGCTTCCTTTCGCCAGAGGCGGAAAGAGTCAAACATCGCCGGCCGGGCTTTCTTCTTAAATAGTTTAACTTCCAGATTATCTAAAATCTCTGTGTCATAGCTACCATGTTGGGGCCATTTTAAAACACCGTCTTTCCTAGTGTATCGGACCCATACTTCATTATACGTAATAGGACCCACGCCATGTTTAGAATAGAACTCATAAGTCGGAGTTCCAACCGGAGGTATCGGACACGAGTCCTCCAATCGGGAATCCCTGTTACAACTACAACAAAATATCTTTCCAAGACCAGGCATCTTCGCTCACTAATCTAGCTTCAAACTTCAAGGGATTATCAAACACGATAGTCTCGCAAATATACGAGTCCCTCGGCTTTGGCACTTGCAAGTTCCAAATCAAAGATCCCAAAGGAAACCAAAAACTAAGGACTGGGAGTGACCCACTTACACTTAACTGAAGTATCGATCACGTCACCAGAAGACCCGTCTATCGTCTCGCTGTACAAATCGTCAAAAATGGGTCCAAGACAGGGCGACAGTCAGGGCAATAGTCCTTCGTAGCCGTCCGAAAGCGGGGAAGCCTCGCAGCAAAAACCTTCAGTCCTCGTTCGACATGCCGGGGTCGATGAAGTGGGGGCCGTCTTCCAGAATTTCCTCACGAAGCTCCTCACGATTTTCAGGCTTGGACCGGTACCACTGAAGTCGCCCCATGTTGGGCGCCAACTGAAGAACCGGGTTTTAGAACCCAGCGGTGCCAGGGGCACGCCCAAAGTCTTCGGGTTCTCCTGTCTTGGAATACAGAGACACGGGATACTTCTCGATGACGTCAAAGATCAAATTTATTGGCTGCAACCAGGAACAGAAGTCTACGAAGTACGACACAAGTAGGTTCGCTAGAGACTGCTCAATTTTCGTATTGCGAGACATCGTCTTTTATGCTAAAAATCACATTCCTAACAAACACCCATTATTTATGAATTGTCCGATCAAAAAGTAACATTGCAAAAGGTATCGCATAACGACAAACCCACTCTTCAGTTGTCCAGCCCACCATCAATTACACGGGAAAGCCCAACATTCTTGCTCGGACAGGCCAGACAAACCCATAATAAGAGACCACAACCCAAACCATAAACAGAACATAAAAGAAGGAACAGAAACAGATGAGAAGCAAGATAAAGGGGTGTGTGTGTGCATACCAAACTCAATAATGTCCTGTTCTTTGATCTCTATCTCGATCAACTACCTGACAAGGAACTGGCTTAGCATGGTTAGCTTCAGGCAACGGGGTTAGTTCGCTCAGGTCATCTAAAAGTAAGCTAAAGGTGTACGTATACCAAAGACTCGTTCGGCTGTAGTCATCGGCCTATGAGAGGGCAACCATAAAATGGCTGCCGTACACAAAATGGAACTCGAGGGTTCAGGAACGAAATCTCTAAATACGTAGTGAATCCATCGATCGAACATGACGAAAACACTCGTACGTGCCACACTCACTAGTTACGGTCCGCTACTATCAAATTCGTAACGAAACCATGACCTTTATGAAACGGGTTCAGAATTCACGGAACCTCAATGAGACCAATTGCGGCTTGGTTGAGGTCAAGGGGGATTCGTCTGATAATATATCTAGACGATATTTTGATAATGGCAGAAGGGAGAATGTTGGCGAAGGAGCAAACAGAGTTTGCGGTGAAAGTAATAGAGGATTTGGGATTTGTTGTGAACAAAGAGAAATCTTGTATGGTTCCGAAGCAGGGGATGACGTTTTTAGGTTTCAAGATACAGACTTTGGATTGTGTGTTGAAGTTGCCTATGGAGAAGGTGAGGAAGATCAGGAAGGAAGTGAGGAGAGTGAAGTCTGCGGATTGGATTACTTTGAGGCAGTTGGCACGTCTGTTGGGTCTTCTCTCTTCTTCGATTCAGGCAATATTCCCAGCTCCCTAAATTATCGTGCATTACAGAGGTTGAAAGCACATTATTTAAGGAAAGATGTGAGGTACTCTCAGAGGGGTGTGATGAATCAGGAGTCACAGGAGGAATTGGAGTGGTGGCTGATGAGTCTGGAAGCTTGGAACGGTCGAGCGATATTTGGTATGATGCCAGAAGTGGAGATAGAATCGGATGCGAGTTTGTACGGTTGGGGAGCACGGTGTGGAGAGATTTCAACAAGGCGTCAATGGTCAAAAGAGGAAGGACATATGCACATAAATTGTTTGGAGTTGTTGGCAGGTTCGTTCGCGATAAAGAGCTTTGTGAGGGACAGGATGAAATGTTGTGTGCTTCTGAAGATGGACAATCTATCTGCGGTTCAGTATGTGAACAAGATGGGTGGTCCGCGTTCAAAAGGATTAGCAGAACTAGCGAAGGAGTTTTGGAAGTTTTGTCTTGAAAAGGAGATTGTAGTGCAGGCTCAATATATACCAGGGTTGAGCAATGTAGAAGTGGATTGGCATTCAAGATACCTGAGGGATGCAAGCAGTTGGAGGTTAAAGAGAGAGGTATTTTTAAGTTTGGAGGAAATGTGGGGGCCTTTGAATGTGGATCTGTTTGCGGACAGGTTGAATGCTCAGTTGAACAAATTTTACAGTTGGAGACCAAATCCAGAAGCGAAGGGAGTGGATGCTTTCCTGCAGAACTGGAAAGGGGGAAGAAGTTATGCGTTCCCCCGTTTTCAATGATTCAGAGAGTTCTGAACAAGGTCAGAAGGGAGGAGGTAGAGTTGGTTCTGATAATCCTTTTTGGAAGGCACAGGTATGGTTTCCGGATGTAATGAATTTGTTGGTGGAGGATCCAGTAGTCCTGCCAGATTGCAGGGAGATTTCGATGGAATGTTAAGGAAATTTTCACGACTTTGTGATCTCGGGCAGTTGAAGTTGATGGCATGGTTGATTTCAGGAGAATTTGGCAAATGCAGGGATTATCAAAGGAGGCTGAAGAGCTTGTGTCAAAGTCGTGGTCTAAGGGAACATCTAGGGTGTATGGATCAGCTTGGAAAAATTGGAATGGTTGGTGTGTTGAGAGGAGTTTGGATCCCATTTCGGCACCTGTGGTAGAGGTGGCGAATTATTTATCAATTCTTTTTTGTAGTGGTTTGGCTTATAATTCGGTTAATTTGAGTAGATCTGCAATTTCAGCAGGACATGATTTGGTAGATGGAGTTCCAGTGGGGCAACATGCTTTAGTTAGGAGGTTGGTTAAGAGTGTAAGAGTGGTTAATCCGCCAAAGTCAAAGTATGATTCTCTTTGGGATGTTACTTTGGTGTTAAAAGAGCTTGAGAGTTGGGGAAAGAATGCGGATTTGGATTTGAAATTTTAACATGGAAGATGACGATGCTTTTATGTTTGGTCTCTTTTAGGAGAGTATCAGATGTTAGAGCTTTGGATGTTAACTCAAGGTTTTATCACCCAGAAGGAGTATGTTTGGAGTTAAAGAGAAGGACTAAGACTATGTCAAGGACGATTTTTAACCCATATTTAGAGGGTGAAAGTTCTTTGTGTGTGGTTAAATGTTTGAAGGAGTATGAGAAAAGAACATTTGCATTGAGGAAAGGAGATTGTAAACAATTGTTGATCTCATACTTTAAGCCGTTTAAGGCAGTGTCAACCGCTACTTTGGCAAGATGGGTTAAGGAATGTGATGGTCAAAGCAGGGGTGGATATTGGTGTTTTTGGGTCACATTCAGTTAGAAGGGCTATGGCTAGTAAAGCATTTGCTAAAGGGTTTAGTTTGGGTGGTATTTTAAAGGCTGCAGATTGGTCAAATGATTCAACTTTTAGAAAGTTTTACTTTAAGCCTGTGGAAAATGTTTTGGGTAAGGTTTTGGAAGAACTTTGAACATGCATAATGTTGGCCTCCGGGCCTTTGACATTAAATGCAGATTTTCCACAGTTTTAATGTAAAGAAAATCATGATTTTATTAAAAAAGGCACGGAGGCTAATATTATCCCTCCGCTGTGACCGCCCTGTGGTTGATTTATTTGATTTGTTTAAAAGGATAAAGAAGAAGATGAAGATGGTGAAGGAGTTCGAGATGGAAGAAGGAAAGTTGAATTTGGAGTTTAAGAAGATTTGGAGACGGTGGAATTTTTTTTGAGTTATTATTTATTGTTCATTCGCGGTCACAAAAGAGGAAGATGGCTGCTGATCAAGGGGACTTATACATGTTCTAAAGTTCTGGAATGTTTGGATATATTCTAAGTTCTAAGATATTGTTGCTGCTGTGTTTGGGCGGTAATAAAGGGATATGCATAATATTAGCCTCCATGCCTTTTTTAATAAAATCATGATTTTCTTTACATTAAAACTGTGGAAAATCTGCATTAACGACACAGGTTGGCAACTCCAGGAAGCACTTAACCCGGCTTCCATCGTGCGTAGGACTTCATAGACGGAATGTCCCCATGGCATCAGGGGATGTGTAGTTCCGCGGCTAAAGCTTCCGTCTACACGGCGCTGTGGGTCTCGCCAGTGTTCTTCTGCGGCACCTGGAGTGCGCCGTGACATTTGGCTATTAGTGGTCTTGGAGGGGAGGATAGAGTTAATAAGGATTTATTACGTAGAGCATTGATGGCAGGTGTGTGTAGCTGAACTGTTTGATACTTTGGCTGTAATAATTCTACAGGTTTGGTTATGCGCTGTAGTTTTACATATAGAGGTATCTATGGCATTTATTTTCTTGATGCCCCATTAACTACAACCTCTTGGGAGACCAGCGTGGGCATCATAGACGAGCCTGGCTAATTTGTGGTTAATTTCCAGATACTCTGTTACAAGCAGAAGAAAGTAGCCCTGCCTGGGGTTTGGAGGTGTCATTAGTGAGCGGTAGAAATAGGCGAGTAAAATAGGGGTCATCACTGGGGTTTAGGGCTTGGCAGTATCTCTGTAGGTAGTCACTAAGGTGGCTTTTACAAGCTGATAGTTCATACTTTAAACCTTCCATAACTACTTTGGAGGTTCGTGGCTCAAAACACCACTGAAGCAAACCCTATCTGTGACATTAAATGACCAGACTACAGAAAGTTTAGGTAATGCATCGGGGTAATGCTTCAGCCACCATATCCGGTGATCCACCCATTGTCATGGAAGATGGGCTGCTCTCGAGATGACTCCAGACATAGGTGATCTGTCGATGCTAAGTACAACCTCTCATCTCCCCCAAGTTTTCTTTGAGGTTGTTGGCTTGCTGGGGCCTTGCTAGGAGCCTTTTTGGGATTTAAACTAGCCAAACCATTGCTCGCAAATCCAATAAAAAACCCAATAAACAAAAATAAAATATGATGTGGACAATAACCAAGCTCTGTGAGCCAACTCCTAAGTGCAGTGGGGATTTCCCACCAGTCACAGGCTGGGTACATGACCTGGCCTGAAGCCAGGCCATGCACCCATCCCTGGCAGCACACAGCCTTTGTCTTTGGAAAGTGAAGTTGGCTGCCCACAGCTGATTGTGTGCAGGGCCTGGGTGTAGGTTAAGTCCTGCAGGCAATCAAGTGGCTCATGGCCTTTGGCTCTGTAAATTGAGTGCAGATAAAAAACATAAAATTCACTGAACAAAATACAGTTAAAAACCAAGTTACAGTTCTGACTTAAATGCGCAAAATCACTGACATTCGCCAGACACAGTATGTAATATGCACACACATTCCACAACTTATGTCCTAGTCATGCAGGAAACACGCAAAAAAACACCCATTTTAAAATGGCACAGGAAAAAAGGCTAACTACCAAATCAGCCCTTACTCTTTTATAACGGAACAAACCGATATGAGTTGAAAAGGTTGTAATGTACCTGTTATTCTCCTTGAGTTTCAACTGATGATATTCTTTATTCAAATCAAGGTGAGAGAATACTTTTGCACCATTCAATTGTGTTATCATGTCAGCAATGTGCAGAGCGTGACTAGCCAGGCAAGATGGCGGACGCAATCTAGGGAAGCTCCGCTGCTTGGCCTGATTATCCATGCTCATCCATAAGCCTCGACGCCAAATACACATTTTGTTGCAGCCAAGAAGAAACAGGCGCCATGGGAGCAGTGTGACACCATTTGACTGCTGAGAAGCGCTGTGCTGCCGGAATTGGACCACCGCGCCTGGGCCCGCATGGTGGAGTGGCAGGGGCGCTGCAGCATCGTATTGTACAAAGTGGCAAGAGCACCTCCCACTCACTGAGACCTCAATGGTGACATGGCTGCGAGGGTGTATACCATAGGTGAGACCTGAGTGAGAGTGCCAGAGACGCAGCGGGAATCATTGGAGCACTGGCTGCCTCACCGGGTCTCACCCCCGCTGTAGGAGGTAGACAAGAGAGAGACCGTCTCATGGACCCGGAAAACGCCAAGGGATCAGCCGACCGCTCATTGTAACCTAGTGCGAGGCAGCGGAGACCTGCATGGCAAGCAGCGGATTGGGTGGCCGGACCTGGGACGTGCCCAGCCATGCAGCATCCACGGGTAGGTGAATGCTTGCTCGCTGTTAGGGCCCGGGGGTCTTGTCGTGTCCTGGTCTGCGGCCTCTTACACTAAAAGATGAGACGCGGATATTGCCACCCGGGCCTAAGAGTGGCAGCACTACTGGATGAGTACACAGCAGAAAAACCACAGGGACCTCAGGCTGGACCTTCCCAGACGGAATCGCGACTTGAGAAACGAGAAATGCGCACTGTGAGGCGCTGCACGGCCTATCTTTTGCAACTCTGTGGCACTGCTGACCGGGGTAACCATCAAGGAGCAGTACAGCTGTTGGCACTGAAACGGTACGGATCTGCTGGGCAACAGGTGAGGAGAGGGAGCAGCTGCACATGACGGGGTCCCGGGGATCTTGTCGGGCCTAGACCAAACCAGGCCGTTACCCCACCTACACACAGTAATCCTTGACTCCCTAACTTGGCCTCAGAGTGTGGGCAGATCAGCGTCGATCCTCAACGCTGTGATATTGAAGCACATGACACCGAAGGGCACTGGTGCTGGGCAAATGGCTGGAGCCCCGGGTCTGCACTAATCTTCTTGACAGTAAACCACTGGTCGGCATTTCTCTCTGGGCTGGACCTGACTCTCAAAACAATAAATCACCAGGCAGCATCCCTCCCCAGACCAAGGTAGTACATACCTGTGAAGAGAACCACATTGGTGTGAGTTAGACTCCCTCTGCAACCCAATTGCCATAACAAGAAGCATGCTTAACCTGAGCTTGCTGCGCCATAGAGCACATGCTTGGGCAGATAAAAGAGCGCCCGAGCAGATATTCAATACGAGTGAAGCCTGGATCCACTCCCCTTCAAGTGAAATCAAGCAATTCTAAGTGCAGCATACTTATAAATAGCGATAACTACACAATGCCCTGTTTAAACCCACAGCCACATTTCCATACTCGAACTGATGCCTACTTCAGTAATGGAGAACCTGCAACGTCCTTCCTCATCCCCCCCCCCCAGGTGAAACAAACTTACACTGCCAACAGATATGGCCCTTGTCCCAAGTCCTGCCAGCAATGGGGAGACAACGCACTGGGAAGGGGCATGCACCCCCTCAGCCTACCAGCAGCGCTTGGCCGCCTGAACAAGATCACAGAACATTAGACACAGCTTTGGCCCACACGCTGGAGTCAAAGCTGGACTCAGTCCTACAGGCAGTGGAGAAACTAGGAACCTCATTAACGCAGAAGTGCAACTCCCTTGAAGGGCACATAGACAAGATCTCAGCAAAAGAAGTACAAGTATTAACAACACGACTGGAAGCAATGGAGCGCAGAGTGGAAGATGCGGAGGGACGTTCCCTCCACAACAACATACGCTTTGTGGGGCTACCTGAGGGTGCGGAGGGGCCTGATGCTGTGTCCTATGTTGAGCAATGGCTGAAATCTCTCCCACCTGCCGAAACGTTCTCCCCTCACTTTGTGGTGGAAAGAGCCCACCAAATACCAGTGGACCGACCTCTTCTGGGAATCCGACCTTGTCTTTTTCTCTTCCGTCTCCTCAGCTTCAGGGACCGAGACGCTGTGCTCCCTGAGAGGAGATAAAGGTGAACAATACCAGGGTGCTTTTCTTCCCGGACTATGCACTGGGAGTACAGAACAGGAGGGGAACATTCCTAATGGTCAAAAAACAAGTTACGGGAACTCTGCATGCAGTACTTCCTCTTGTTACCCGCCCACCTCAGAGTGATATCTGGAGGATCCACCCATTTTTATAACTCGCTGGAGGAGGTCTGGGCCTGGCAGGAAGCTACTGGACAAGATGCGGCACTGCCGCGCTCAAAAATGCATCCGCAGACAGGTGGTGGTCACCTGGGGCCCACAGGGGCAAACACAAATGGAACGGACACCAGTCCTCACACTTGCGTGCAGTCCTCAATTTAAAGTAGGTCCTACAGGAACAGTGTGAGGCTCTACAAATGGCGGCAAAGATCCAGAACCAAGTCTATAAACAAGAACTGTTTGGCGCATCGAACCAGTCTCTCAGTGATGATAGTTCTTCTGCAACATGGCCACCTGAAGTTGAAGCAAGATTGATCCCAGAGATAACTCCTCAAATGGCAGATGAGATTATTTGAACTACAGAATTGTCACTTTATATGAAACAGCACAACACCACACACACGCCAAACCACCACTGCAATGCAGGGGGGGCCACAAACCTCAATAGGCACTCACATAACTGTGCGCAATATGTCCTGCTGGTCCTCTGTCACATAACACATGGCGTCACACGTGTATTACAGGAGTTTAATTGGCCAGGGCACATCTTGGTCTTTCCACCCTTCCTCCCACAGGCAACGCGTCCAGTAATACTGACGTAATTAGCCGGTAACTACCGCTAGGTATAGTTCACAGTTTGGGCGGATATACGTTGTTCCTCTGCTCTCTACCCGTTCAGGCAAAGCTTCTCCCGGCCTTCCTCTTTATCCCCTATCCTTTATTGCACTATATTATGCTACTTTTTGCGGTCATACAGATGCCACATGTGCTGCCCCACCTGTGACACAAGAAAACACGCTGACTCGCCCCCCATGCACAGCGCACCTCATACGCCAAAAGGTTCCCACTTATACAAAATATATCCAGCACTAACATAGTAACTTGGAACGTGCGCAGGATGCACACACCAGCTTGCAGGTACGAAACATACTCCTACCTTAAACACCAGGTAACACATATAGCGCTACTGCAGGAGACAGACCTCACACAACCCGAGGTCCATAGACTCCAGCGCCGATGGTGGGGGCAGCTTTTCACCAAAGGCTACTTCCCATTCACTAGAGACACACTTATTTGGATAAGATTAGGAGTTCCCTGTGTGGCAGACGCGGTGGAGACCAATCCGCATGACCGCTACGTATTTGTAAAAAACCGCCTTGGTGAGACACAAATGGTACTGGGAAACATTTACGCCCCTAACACGGACTAATCCAATTACTGTCGCACACTTTCCAGGGTTCTGTCCCCATGGAGAGGGGTTCCCTGGCTGATAGGGGGGCACTTTATTGCAGTGCTAGACACCTCATTAGATAGGTCATTCCCACCGCTTCCACAGGTGGCAGCCACAACTAATGCCAGGACATTGAGGGACTGGCTGCACAATTGGCGCTTGGCCGGCATATGGCGGGCAAAACACCCACAGGAATGGATTTACTCCTTCTACCCGCCTCCACACAGGCTACATGACCGTATAGACAGTTTTGTGGGGTTGACTGACACAATTCTGGAGTGTCATCAGATAGAGTACTTGGGGAGAACGCATTCGGACCATAATCCCCACCTGTTGCAGTTGAGCAGGCAAGAGGCAGGGCATACCACACACTTCAAGCGCCTTCAGCTGACAGCACTTGAAGACCCACCATTTTGTGCCGCCTGAGCACCGCCATCGATCCCTACTTCGAGACCAATGCTGGCTCAAGAGAACAGAATGGTAGGCGTTCAGATAAGAGGGCGGGGTGGTGCATCAGCAAACAATAGGACCAGGAGGTGGCACACATAGAAGACTCACTCCTACAATTGGAATTAAATGTTACTGAAGATCCAGAGAACACTCGTAAACTTGCTGAGACCCGACACGAACATGTGCCAGTGTTGGAGCCGCTGCGTTGCCTGAATTATGCTCTGCACTCAGCCCAAACCCATGCCATGGGGGACAAGGCTGGCCACTTGCTGGCATGGCTCATTCGGCAAAAACAGGCGCAACACCCAATCCAGGTACTAAGCTCACGGGCAGGAAATCCACTGACCACTCAGCATGATATACATTTGGAATTCACTGCACATTACGCAATGCTGCATAAATCTGCAATACACAGTGAACAGGATAGAGGCTTTCCTCACCCCTCTGTCACTGCCATCATTGTCACCACCACAGCAAACGGAACTAGAAGAACCGATCATGCTCCTAGAGGTCCAGGCGGCCATTAAGGCATTTGCCACAGGTAAAGCATCTGGCCCAGATGGCCTACCAGCTGAATATTATAACGCCTACGCACCGTTGCTGGCCCCACAACTACTAGCAGTGTACGACAAGTATCTAGAGATGTCGGCCATGCTGGCAACGCTTCGAGGGTCTTTTTATGTGTTGCTTCCCAAACCAGACAGAAACCCTGAAATGCTTGGCTCTTATCAGCTACTACCGCGCCTAAATACGGATTACAAGATCGTGCCCAAAATACTGGCAGAGCGCTTGACTCCACTAATGCCCCACTTAGTGCATGCCAACCAAAACGGTTTCATACTGGCCTGTAACACATCCCTAAATATATGCTGGCTCTTCCGAGTGGCGGAGTACTGTGGGAGATGCTGGCCGCACTCTAGATGTTTGATGTTGGACCTAGAAAATGCGTTCAACACGTTAGAATTGGAATACCTATATGCCGTTCACTCCAGGTTTGGAATGGGTGCCTATTTCATTGGCCTAATTAAATTACTTTACGTTCTCCCCACAGCCAGCGTAAAAACAGGGCCTTACATGTCGGACCCAATATCTATTGATCGCACAACCAGAAAAGGATGCCCGCTGTCCCCATTGCTATTCTCCCTAGCCATGGAGCCATTGGTGGAAGCGCTCTGCAGAGGTGAGGACTGGGGAATCCCACTGGGTGATAGCATGCATGCAGTCTCTTTATATGCAGATGATCTATTACTCTATCTGCGAGACATATAAGTTCCTTGTGATAACATAGCGAAAGTACTATCAGACTTTACATCACACTCAGGTCTACGAGTAAATTGGGCTTAGTCATACTTATACCCGTTTGTAGAGACCACTGATAACCCAACATTGGTGGTACACAACACGGACGTACACTGGCAACCATCTATGTTTAGATACTTTGGGGTCAGAGTTTATCACCAGCCAGATGACCTACTGGAAGGTAATCTAATGCGCGATATCACCACAATAAAATCGCAAATGTCCTTCTGGTGCACCCTCCCCCTGACCGTAATGGGTCGAATAGCTCTCCTTAAAATGGTAGTGCTCCCATGTCTCTTATACTATTTCAACAACGTGCCAATTTATGTCAGGCCTCCAATCTTTGGCTTGCTTGAGCATGCCATGCAAGACTTTATTTGGCAGGGAAAGCGCTGCAGAGTTGCGTTATCTAAGCTGTATGTACAAATGGACCGGGGGCTGACGGTGCCCAATATGGAGCATTATTACTTCGCAGCACAGCTCCAATGGGTGGCTAAATGGGCTGGATGAGTGCACCTGACAGACACGGCCATACCACTACCAGGTAACATACAATCGTCCATTATCAACTTGTTCCACCCAGGACAGACTCAATTGCTACTTGGAGTGGCCTACAGGTGTTTCCGCCAGCGTCTACCCATTACGCGACACACTATTTCATATGCACCCTCTTTACCCATTTAATGCACTTCGAAGGAACACAATCGTCACTAAGGGGATCTGGCCGCCTGGGAAGCAGCAGGAGTACAGACAACAGGAGACTTATACCGCGACGGCCAACTGGTGCCCTTCGACACACTGGCTGATGTAGATGGCCTGCCAAGGGGCCACTTCCTACTGTACAATTCACTAATCTTAGGAATGTGAGTGCTGTGCGGAGACATAACACATGAAGCCAAAACACATCTCACCATCCAATACCTCCACGAACTAGGAGCAGGAAGACATCTTACAAAATAGTTCGCAGGCTCACTGAGGACGCACGCAACACAACCACTGACATCTCTTTGACAACATTAGGACACTGATCTACAAAGACCATGAACAGATCAGGAATGGGCCGCCATATAAGAGGGACCTTCGCGAATCCCTAGAAATGCTAGATTCCGCCTTATACAGTACTATACAGTACAGAGGGTGTACCTGATACCAGCCAAAATTCAAAAATACTTCGGGCACTCAGACTTTTGCTGCCGCAGATGTAATCATGCAGACGCAGACCTGCTGCACATGCTGTGGACTTGCAGGGCCCTCACAACCTACTGGGAGGTGGTCACTGACTGCCTGTCAAAGTGCACTGAATGTGAAGGGATCGTGTCCTGGGTGGTGTGTCTCCTGGGCATCTACCATAGATCCAAAAAGCATAAAACAACGTCTAGGTTAATAGATTTAGGGTTAATCACGGCTAAGCACTTGATCACCAAATGCTGGAAAAGCTCAGAACCCCTCACAAGACAGCCTGGTTTCACTCACTCACTACCTGGGCGCAGGCGCAGTGTGTTGCTCTCCATCTGGCAACCATCTATGGGTATTCTATTGGGTGAATACGAATACCATGGGGATTCGTAAGCACCCAATGGCTGATGCATGGGACTCAACCCTCCTAGACTTCTGAACTTGTGGCAGGAAATAGCAGAGCTTCAGGCATCTCTTATAACCGATATGGGCACACCAGCCAACATCAATCAAGAAGCGCACATGTGAGTCAGCACATATCCTATAACAGAACGCAGAACCTTAGCATTACTCACGCATGCCCAATAGACATAACACAAGACTTAAGAAGATAGGGCATGCAACCGATCAGACCACTAATATGCACTATAAGTGTTGGGAGGCAATTGAATAACAAATGTTGGGCGAAAGTTAAAAGTGTTCTCCTCCCGACCCCATATCCTACCTTCCTGACCTTTAAGATCCACCTACACCCTGACCACACAATATACGGCACATGCAAGTGCGCCATTAACAACATCCACAGGGAGTGACAAACATGCTGAATATGTGATGCATTGATACTTGTTGTGCTACACCCGTCAAGTGGCCAAATGATGCAAATACCACCTGTGTTGTTTCCTCTTCTTCCTTTTTTTACAGTCTAATTGGGTGCACAACTGAGATCGAAATATGTAATTTGTCAAAGTAATAATATGCATGTTGCTTCTTTCCCTTCCACTGTTAAAGCTAAAATTAATTAAACAAATTTAAACAAAAAGTCATGTCAGCAATGTGCGGACCTGGATGCTGTTCTTTTTCAATTGCCTTGTTCGCTTGATTCATATCCAGGCAGATGCGTACAGCTCCTTCACTGTCCTTTATGTGTTCTACCACTATGGGAAAAATTCACGGCTTTGGACAAGTAAATGCGCAATGATATCAATGTTTGAGTAAGGATTCACATTCTTTTTCAACAGCTTTCTGTAAATGAACTGCAATTCACCTGAGTATTTGAGCAATGAGATGGACATCCTCAATAATGTGCAATTGAACCTTCATAGGCTTGAGTTTTCCCAACCCATGAAACAACAAAGGGCTGTTTCATGCTTACTATTGCTTACTATTTTGTGATAAGCTGTTGCATCGTAGTTCATTGATATCAGTCCCATATCAGCAACGGTGCTGAAGCTGGGCAAACAGACATTTGATACCGTATTTTGAACTACATGAATGGGTGCCTGCATTGTATCATTAAAGTCACGGTTTCGTTTGTGCACGCCTCTCTGCAAGCACGCGTTATTACATATGAGAGCACTAAAACCACATATTTCTGCTGGGTAGAAGGGGGGGGGAGTAATGAACCCGCCTGTTACTGTCTGTCGGAAGTTCCTTGCACTTCACAGCAGCCCACTCGCACAGCCCACTCGCACAAGCATTTACAATGCAACGGTTTCGCCTTTGCAAAAGTTAGAGCTATTGGCATTGTAAATGACAAAATTTTTATTTATGTGTTGGTTTTGAAAACAGATAAATAAATCATTTACATTGCCAATAGCTTAATCTCTCGCAAATGTGAGACCTATTGTACCCTACTGGACGAGCTCAGCAGACAGCAATTACTACCACACACACCCCCAGAGCCACAGACACCCAGAGCCACACACACACAGCCAACCACACACACCCAGAGACACACACACACACACACCCAGCGCTAAACACACACACACACACCCAAAGCCACACACACACCCACACACCCAGAGCCACACACACACACGCACACCCAGAGCCACACACACACACCCACCCAGAGCCACACACACACACACACACAGAGCCACACACACATACACACACCCAGAGCCACACACACACACACACACACAGAGCCACACACACACACACACACACACAGAGCCACACACACACACACACACCCAGAGCCACACACACACACACCCAGAGCCACACACACTCAAAGCCACGCACACCCACCCAGAGCCACGCACACCCACCCAGAGCCACACACACACCCACCCAGAGCCACACACACACCCAGGAGAGCAAGCACAGCTAGGGGGCAGGGAAGCAAGCACAGCGAGGGGGCAGGGAAGCAGCGCAGCCAGGGGGCAGGGAAGCAAGCGCAGCCAGGGGGCAGGGAAGCAAGCACAGCGAGGGGGCAGGGAAGCAAGCACAGCGAGGGGGCAGGGAAGCAAGCACAGCCAGGGAAGCAAGCACAGCCAGGGGGCAGGGAAGCAAGCACAGCCAGAGGGCAGGGAAGCAAGCACAGCCAGGGGGCAGGGAAGCAAGCATAGCCAGGGGGCAGGGAAGCAAGCACAGGCAGGATGCAGGGGAGCAAGCACAGCCAGGGGCAGGGGAACCAGGGGGCGGGGGAGCAAGCATAGCCAGGGGGCGGGGAAGCAAGCACAGCCAGGGGCAGGGAAGCAAGCACGGGCAGGGAAGCAAGCACAGCCAGGGAAGCAAGCACAACAAGGGGGCAGGGAAGCAAGCACAGCCAGGGGGCAGGGAAGCACGTACAGCCAGGGGGCAGGGAAGCAAGCACGGGCAGGGAAGCAAGCACAGCCAAGGGGCAGGGAAGCACGCACAGCCAGGGGACAGGAAAGCAAGCACACTAGTCACTAGTAGGTTTCAAAAGAGATCATGGGCTGCACAATTTTGAGATCAAGTATTTGTGCAACAGCTGGCCAGAGATTCCTACTGGAATACTGGGAGAGGTCATGAACCCTCTGCCTACTCAGAAATGCAGATAAGGAGCAAGATTGAACTTTCAAGCAGGATGAAACAGAAAGCATGATGATCAACGCATAACGAGTGCTGCTGCCACAGCCAGAGTTAAAAAACCGTAAAGAATGTCGCTACGACGCTTGGACAGAAAACTGACACCTTCTGCAAGTCTGCAACTTTGGATCAACTGGCCTGCAGTGCCAGGGTCTCTCGTGAGCAAAAAGCATACCGGGCTCCTGGTATTTAATATTTAAATCGAGCACCGGGCAGAGAAGAGCTGCGGCAGAGGGAATGGGGAGGAGGGAGGCGAAGCGAGAGCGGGACGGAGAAGAGATGTAGAAGAGCTGTGGGGAGGAGAGCTGCGGGCAGAGGGAAGGGGGACCACGCACGACAACAAACCAAGACCACAGGACACCCTTTGGAGCGCTTGCTGGTGGGGCTTGTAAAAACGCATCTGAGGTGTCTCGTGGTTTGCGCCGAGGTGGCATTATTCGCCTTCCCTTTTCTCTGTCTTTGCAGGTGCAGGTTTAGAGAGCACGTACGCTCACTATATTATTGATGCACTTAAGTGGAGTGTTGCAAAGCATGTAATTACCGCGTAGGCTTATGGCCCTCAAGTAGACGCGGAGAGAGGGGCCGCATATCCGTGATAAATAATAATAATAATAATATAGCATTTTATAAAGCGCGAACAGCTACCTCGCTAGGAGGTGTCCCGGCGCTAGGAGAACACAATTGACCTGGAGGCAAGAAGTAAGAGAGTTAGCGAGGTTGAGTGAAGAGCCAAGTCTTCAGCAGCTTCTTGAAGCAAGGTTCGGACGGGGCCTGCTGGATTGCTTGTGGTAAAGTGTTCCATAGAGAGGTTACATTTGCCGAAAAAGTTTGACCGCCTAGTTCGACCGCCACCGATGTGAAGGACGTTTGGGGATGATTACAGAGCCGGCGGTCTCCTTCCATTCTCGGCCCTTTGTGTTTAGCTGGTTGTCATGGCAAGTAATTGGATAGAATTTAAGCCACTTTCTCACAGGCAGGGAATTCATAATTTTACCCTTCACCTAATTTTGAGCATACTTTGAAAGAATCCTAAAGTTCCCGAAGGAACGGCGCAGCTTTAATAATTAGGTAACCGGGCTGCCTCCCCTTGAAGCTCAGCTCTGCCCTGCGTTGGCCCACAGTCCTTAATTGTCGTCCGTCCCTTCCAGGCTCCCAGCGCGTCATCCCTTGCAGGCCTGGGCCTTGCAACCTGTGTCTGCTGGAAAGGTTACATTTATCGTAACGTGTTGTTCGTAAAGCCCACTCAAATGGTCCTATTGTGAAAGTAGCGGATTCATCCGTTTTTTAAATGTAATCCCTGTCACCCTCCTTAAGTGTGGCACGCTTAGACGTGAGTCACAGGACCTCTCTTAAATAAATAACCTGGTGCCAACCAGAACGGCTGAAATGCCGGTCCCCGGTAGCTTGTTTCCTTACCAGTATAAGAATTGGTTGGAAGTTTGGTCTGCCCTGTTCCCATGATGCACTGGGCCAGGGTCAGACTAATTTGCATATAGCCAAGTTCTGAGCTGGGATGGTGCAGTGAGCTAAAAAACGGTGATGGATCAAGCCCTGATCTTTGGACTGGGTAAGAGTGGTCTGCTTAATTCAGACACTCTGTTCATCACCACCCCCTTTTCTGAATCATTTTTGTCCACCATAAGCGTGGAAGGGTATACTCAGATGTGAGTCCCTAGCTCATTGCACCATCAGGATTCAAGCAAGCCGGGCCGAAGACGGCTGAAATGCCAGAAACCGGTCCCCGGTAGCTTATTTCCTTACCAGTATAAGAATTGGCTTGGTAGTTTGGTCTGCCCTGTTCCCATGATGCACTGGGCCAGGGTCAGACTAATTTGCATATAGCCAAGTTCTGAGCTGGGATGGTGCAGTGAGCTAAAAAACGGTGATGGATCAAGCCCTGATCTTTGGACTGGGTAAGAGTGGTCTGCTTAATTCAGACACTCTGTTCATCACCACCCCCTTTTCTGAATCATTTTTGTCCACCATAAGCGTGGAAGGGTATACTCAGATGTGAGTCCCTAGCTCATTGCACCATCAGGATTCAAGCAAGCCGGGCCGAAGACGGCTGAAATGCCAGAAACCGGTCCCCGGTAGCTTGTTTCCTTACCAGTATAAGAATTGGCTTGGTAGTTTGGTCTGCCCTGTTCCCATGATGCACTGGGCCAGGGTCAGACTAATTTGCATATAGCCAAGTTCTTAGCTGGGATGGTGCAGTGAGCTAAAAAACAGTGATGGATCAAGCCCTGATCTTTGGAACGGGTAAGAGTGGTCTGCTTAATTCAGACACTCTGTTCATCACCACCCCCTTTTCTGAATCATTTTTGTCCACCATAAGCGTGGAAGGGTATACTCAGATGTGAGTCCCTAGCTCATTGCACCATCAGGATTCAAGCAAGCCGGGCCGAAGACGGCTGAAATGCCAGAAACCGGTCCCCGGTAGCTTGTTTCCTTACCAGTATAAGAATTGGCTTGGAAGTTTGGTCTGCCCTGTTCCCATGATGCACTGGGCCAGGGTCAGACTAATTTGCATATAGCCAAGTTCTGAGCTGGGATGGTGCAGTGAGCTAAAAAACGGTGATGGATCAAGCCCTGATCTTTGGACTGGATAAGAGTGGTCTGCTTAATTCAGACACTCTGTTCATCACCACCCCCTTTTCTGAATCATTTTTGTCCACCATAAGCGTGGAAGGGTATACTCAGATGTGAGTCCCTAGCTCATTGCACCATCAGGATTCAAGCAAGCCGGGCACAAGACGGCTGAAATGCCAGAAACCGGTCCCCGGTAGCTTGTTTCCTTACCAGTATAAGAATTGGCTTGGTAGTTTGGTCTGCCCTGTTCCCATGATGCACTGGGCCAGGGTCAGACTAATTTGCATATAGCCAAGTTCTGAGCTGGGATGGTGCAGTGAGCTAAAAAACGGTGATGGATCAAGCCCTGATCTTTGGACTAGGTAAGAGTGGTCTGCTTAATTCAGACACTCTGTTCATCACCACCCCCTTTTCTGAATCATTTTTGTCCACCATAAGCGTGGAAGGGTATACTCAGATGTGAGTCCCTAGCTCATCGCACCATCAGGATTCAAGCAAGCCGGGCCGAAGACGGCTGAAATGCCAGAAACCGGTCCCCGGTAGCTTATTTCCTTACCAGTATAAGAATTGGCTTGGTAGTTTGGTCTGCCCTGTTCCCATGATGCACTGGGCCAGGGTCAGACTAATTTGCATATAGCCAAGTTCTTAGCTGGGATGGTGCAGTGAGCTAAAAAACAGTGATGGATCAAGCCCTGATCTTTGGAACGGGTAAGAGTGGTCTGCTTAATTCAGACACTCTGTTCATCACCACCCCCTTTTCTGAATCATTTTTGTCCACCATAAGCGTGGAAGGGTATACTCAGATGTGAGTCCCTAGCTCATTGCACCATCAGGATTCAAGCAAGCCGGGCCGAAGACGGCTGAAATGCCAGAAACCGGTCCCCGGTAGCTTGTTTCCTTACCAGTATAAGAATTGGCTTGGAAGTTTGGTCTGCCCTGTTCCCATGATGCACTGGGCCAGGGTCAGACTAATTTGCATATAGCCAAGTTCTGAGCTGGGATGGTGCAGTGAGCTAAAAAACGGTGATGGATCAAGCCCTGATCTTTGGACTGGATAAGAGTGGTCTGCTTAATTCAGACACTCTGTTCATCACCACCCCCTTTTCTGAATCATTTTTGTCCACCATAAGCGTGGAAGGGTATACTCAGATGTGAGTCCCTAGCTCATTGCACCATCAGGATTCAAGCAAGCCGGGCACAAGACGGCTGAAATGCCAGAAACCGGTCCCCGGTAGCTTGTTTCCTTACCAGTATAAGAATTGGCTTGGTAGTTTGGTCTGCCCTGTTCCCATGATGCACTGGGCCAGGGTCAGACTAATTTGCATATAGCCAAGTTCTGAGCTGGGATGGTGCAGTGAGCTAAAAAACGGTGATGGATCAAGCCCTGATCTTTGGACTAGGTAAGAGTGGTCTGCTTAATTCAGACACTCTGTTCATCACCACCCCCTTTTCTGAATCATTTTTGTCCACCATAAGCGTGGAAGGGTATACTCAGATGTGAGTCCCTAGCTCATTGCACCATCAGGATTCAAGCAAGCCGGGCCGAAGACGGCTGAAATGCCAGAAACCGGTCCCCGGTAGCTTGTTTCCTTACCAGTATAAGAATTGGCTTGGTAGTTTGGTCTGCCCTGTTCCCATAATGCACTGGGCCAGGGTTAGACTAATTTGCATATAGCCAAGTTCTGAGCTGGGATGGTGCAGTGAGCTAAAAAACGGTGATGGATCAAGCCCTGATCTTTGGACTGGGTAAGCAGACACTCTGTTCATCACCACCCCCTTTTCTGAATCATTTTTGTCCACCATAAGCGTGGAAGGGTATACTCAGATGTGAGTCCCTAGCTCATTGCACCATCAGGATTCAAGCAAGCCGGGCCGAAGACGGCTGAAATGCCAGAAACCGGTCCCCGGTAGCTTGTTTCCTTACCAGTATAAGAATTGGCTTGGTAGTTTGGTCTGCCCTGTTCCCATAATGCACTGGGCCAGGGTCAGACTAATTTGCATATAGCCAAGTTCTGAGCTGGGATGGTGCAGTGAGCTTAAAAACGGTGATGGATCAAGCCCTGATCTTTGGACTGGGTAAGAGTGGTCTGCTTAATTCAGACACTTTGTTCATCACCACCCCCTTTTCTGAATCATTTTTGTCCACCATAACCGTAGAAGGGTATACTCAGATGTGAGTCCCTAGCTCATTGCACCATCAGGATTCAAGCAAGCCGGGCCGAAGACGGCTGAAATGCCAGAAACCGGTCCCCGGTAGCTTGTTTCCTTACCAGTATAAGAATTGGCTTGGTAGTTTGGTCTGCCCTGTTCCCATGATGCACTGGGCTAGGGTCAGACTAATTTGCATATAGCCAAGTTCTGAGCTGGGATGGTGCAGTGAGCTAAAAAACGGCGATGGATCAAGCCCTGATCTTTGGACTGGGTAAGAGTGGTCTGCTTAATTCAGACACTCTGTTCATCACCACCCCCTTTTCTGAATCATTTTTGTCCACCATAAGCGTGGAAGGGTATACTCAGATGTGAGTCCCTAGCTCATCGCACCATCAGGATTCAAGCAAGCCGGGCCGAAGACGGCTGAAATGCCAGAAACCGGTCCCCGGTAGCTTGTTTCCTTACCAGTATAAGAATTGGCTTGGTAGTTTGGTCTGCCCTGTTCCCATGATGCACTGGGCCAGGGTCAGACTAATTTGCATATAGCCAAGTTCTGAGCTGGGATGGTGCAGTGAGCTAAAAAACGGTGATGGATCAAGCCCTGATCTTTGGACTGGGTAAGAGTGGTCTGCTTAATTCGGACACTCTGTTCATCACCACCCCCTTTTCTGAATCATATGGCTGGTCACAGGCATCGTGCCACGACCCCCTGCCGCCAGCACTACATGTGCCTGCAGGGCAGAAACTTGGCCGGACTTAGATCATCCTTCGCTCGTGCACACAGCTGCCCTGGGAAGCAATCCTGTGCCTAGGGCCGCAAGGTCTGAAAACGCACTGCCATTGTGGATGAACATGTGGGTCCAGCTGATGGCCTTTCCGCAGCCCTGGGTTGAACCCCGCCACCCATCCCTCCCCCAGTACTCAATTCAGGCACAGCATCCGGCTCCATATGGCAGCCCTCAATGCTTGCTCATCCCTCCCCCCACCACTGTCTGCCCACACGCCACTGCAGCACCGAAATCACCATAAGCACAGGTGTGCACAATTTTGTAATTTTGTACATAAGATAATTTGGCGCCCATCCAGCCTACACAAAATTCAGCATATTTAGTCATTCAGAGTGATGTACCACGCCAATAGTACAGCGGGAGGGGGGCGGGAACGGGCACACGGACAGCGGGAGGGGGGGAACGGGCACACGGACAGCGGGAGGGGGCGGGTTAACGGGCACACGGATAGAGGGAGGGGGCGGAACGAGCACACGGACAGCGGGAGGGGGCGGAACGGGCACACGGACAGCGGGAAGGGGGGCGGGAACGGGATAAAAAAAAGTAGTACAAAATGCCGCTTACCTGCTAGCAAATCAAGGAAAGTGAAATCGCGCAGCCCATCCTTGCAAAGTACACGTTGAAAATGACCAAAACATGCCGAGACAAAAAAAAAATCATCCGCCCACCGCCGCATGACGTTCTAAAAGGGGCGGGATGAGTAAAAATCTACGGAACGCCCACGAATCTGCTCCGACAATTACGGACAGATCTCTCTTCCAATGGCTAGCCTCCAATTATGTAGCTAGCCAATGGGAGAGAGAGGCGGGACAAAGCCCCATACTGGTAAACATAAGATTTCGCCTGCACGAACACTGCTGCACATTGGACGCCAGGCGAAACCTAAAAAGGGACAGGAAAAGGAAAGTGCAGTGTTGTGTTATATTCTCACTGTTCCTAGGACGCCTAGTTATCAACCTTTTTTTCTTTTCATTCACAAACCAGGGGAAAGCACTTACCCTGGTGATTTTATTTATGGATTCTCTGGGATAAAAGACACAGGTGTACTGATAAAAGTGAAATTAACATGCTAATAGGGCTTGATTCTTACAGCAACCTTCTGTTTTTTCCTGGGGCAGCTGGCAGCAGAATCTACCTTGAGGAACATGTGGGGAATAGAAACAGACAGCCATATTAACTCCTGCGTCCCCACCTGGAAGACCACCCCATTCAGTTGTACC
Source organism: Lissotriton vulgaris (assembly GCF_964263255.1). Lineage (NCBI taxonomy): Eukaryota > Metazoa > Chordata > Amphibia > Caudata > Salamandridae > Lissotriton > Lissotriton vulgaris. The sequence goes on from NC_141695.1 coordinate 901,300,284, forward strand.
ATACTTCTTGAGGAATAACTATCCATGCCCATATTTGCGTGTACATCCTTTCAATAAAAGCCAAAATTGATAAATACAAAAAGCCTCCTATACCGTATTATCACCCATTTCTCCTACATGTGGTGTCAGAAGTGGGAATGGGGAAAATGGAGGCTTTAGTATCCTGCATGGAGGAAGGACATCAGTGTGTAGAAAAAGTAATGGAAAAGTTTCTCTCTGCGTCCACTGATGATAGAGAGGCATTCCAGAAGGTTATGACCAACCAAGCTGAACAGATTGACAAAGTGACGCAGTCACAAGGTGCCACCATTTGTAAACTGGCCGATGTGTTGGTCCAGAAATGGGGCCAGAGCGCTCTGCTTTCCATAGTTCTACAAAAATATGGGTGGGGGAGACCCCGATTTCTTATTTAATAACTTTGAATGCTTGGCCCGGGCGGATGCCTAGCCCAAGAATTGATGGGAACAATATCTGGGGCCCCTGCTTACGGGTGATCTGAAAACCACCCGTCATGGAGCTAATCCCCCAGGATATAGCTCATATGTGGATATTAAAAAGAGCATTCTAGAGCGGTTAAGGGTGGACGATGACACCTACAGAGTTCAGTTGAGACAAATCAAGGAGGGAATCCATAAAACCCCTAGAGCCCTGTATTACATGATCAAAGAAATGTCAGACGGATAGCTTAAACTAGAGAATGCTACCAAGGAAGAGATCCTTGAAAAAATATACCTGGAACAGTTTTTGGCAACCTTCCATCCAACAGTACAGAAATGGGTGATGCAGCACAGCCAAGTATTCCTCGAAAATTCAGTAGAATTCGCCAGTGCCTGAAATCATGCTCAAGAGCTTAGAGGGGGCTGAGAAGACGGAGGTTGGCAGGGTAGATGTTCTGGTCTTGAGAGATTCCGGAAGCCCTTGGAACCCCAGAAACCAGAGGTTGTTCCCCTTCTTCCAGGACATGTTTCGAGACCCGTGCTACCCGGTCCACAGTGTTTCACTTGCAGTCTAACAGACCACATAGCCCGTTATTGTCCCCAAAAGGGGGAACCAATGGACGTCGGAAAGGCTAGAACCCTATACTATTCCAACACGGGAACTCGTCCATCCTATTATTATTATTATTATTATTATTGCATTTATTGAGCGCACAGCTACCCGGAGGTTTCCCGGCGCTTGCCTTGGGAACCCGTCCTGGCTTTTCCCTGTGAGATAGCCCCTACAGGGCATCCCCAAGGTGAAAGCCAGGCATCCCTCCGCAGGGGGGCCGTTGTGGAGATTAAGCAAGCTTAATGCCCAGAGTTGCAGAGTGAGAACCCATGATTAGAGCAGGCACCGAAGCGAGAATTATCGAGTCCGTGGACATTTGAGCTCAAGACCCTGCCGCGTCGGGAATTGAACCCTGGTCCCGGGTCTGACCTCAGCTTCCGGGTCTGCCTGCTCTACACCATGAGCCACACTTCTCCACTTCTCCTATCATTGCCTTATGAAAGTCAATGGGGAGCCTATCCCTGATTTGTTGTACACGGGTTGCCAGCAAAGTGTAAGAAGGCCTCATCTCATCCCCAGAGACCCACCTGAACAAACAGGAGTGGTGAACATTCAGTGTGTTCACGTTGATTGTAAAATGTATCCAGTAGTCAAAGTCAACATACAAGATAATGGAGACCCATTGGCCTCTATAGATGGGGTTGGTTACATTACTGCCTGAAACCCTTATTTTTGGAACTGACGACCCTGAGTTAGAACCCTGGTTAAGGGAACTTGGAGAGAATGGGACTCTTAAAGGGAAAGTGCTTCTTTTTCACAGATGGAGGATGATGAGTAACCCCTTTCCAAACCCAGGAAGAGTAGGAGGCAAAAGAGAACAGAGAGACATGCAAGACAGAGGTCTTGCTGGATTATATCTGGGGATCAGACAGGAATTTCTGAGAAGCACAGAGGGAAGAACCTCTTTTTCGGGAAGCATTGGAGTATGGCTAATGAAAAGGAGGATCTCTAAGCAGGAGGTCCTCAGTTCATCATGCTTAAAGGCCTATTGTACCAGAAAGGGGGGAAAATGCAACCCAGATAGTTACTCATACCTGCCCTGTTCAGAGACAAGTTCCTGTTTTTGGCCCACAGCCATTTATTAAGCGGTCCTTTAGGACCTAAGAAAACAGAGAAGGCTATTATTTAAAAGTTTTACTGGCCCCGTATTTACAGTCAGGTCAGGAAGTATTGTCAAGAATGCCTGGTCTGTCTGAAACGCAGCCGATATCACCCTATGAGAGCTCTCTTCATTCCCCTACCCATGATTGCTGAACCCTTTTTAGGGATAGCTATGTATATCTTAGGGCCCTTACTTCCCCTCCGCAGTGGATACCGATACGTCCTAGTGATGGTGGACTACACTACCCAGTATCCCGAGGCGATCGCTCCTCGCCATCCCAACACTGCTTGGATAGCGAAAGCCATGACAGAGCGCTCCCCAGGTGGGTTTTCCCGAAGAGATATTAACAGACAAGGAACCCCCTTTACTTCCAAACTTATAAAACAGGTATGTGACCATTTTTGCATGCGCAAACAGGTTTGCGAACTCGTATTCTCATGCAAAAACAGCATGGGGAATGTACAAACCCTATTTTGCAAGTTGCAATTTTTTGCGACTCGCAAAATAGGGTTTTGCAAACTCGCTATTAGGAAGGTGAGTTCCCTTCCTAATAGCGGGCGTAAACCTATGTAAGAATGTTTTGCGTCCGCAATTGCGTGCGCAAAACACTCACAAATTATAACCCTCTTCGAGAGGGTGGTAATGCACTCGCAAAAGGGAAGAGGTCCCAAAGGGACCCCTTCCCCTTTGCAAATACAGGGGAAAATATTTTTCAAGGGCAGGCATGTCGGAACTCGCATGTTGGTGAGTGGTAAAATATATGGATGTAAGTAATAGATGATCATGTTTTAAAAACAATTGGGACTGAGGATTTTATCCGGTTTCTGTTTCCATTGTATGCAGGTTGAATGGTCAGATGCCTTGGTCCTGAAGAGACCCTTTAGATCATATGGTTTCGAAACGTTAACACACCCCTCTAAGTTTTCAGATAAAATGATATCAGTAGGGACTCTAGATTGTCTTATCACACTCTAATATTTATACTAATGAACAAAGGCCAAAACCAGGAGAATTGTATAGTGCGTTATTGTATATGTGTTGTAAATATTTGCTCATGTTTGAACACTGCTTCATCTGCTCTTTGTTCACTTACTCACATATTACTGCACATGAATTGTTAATATATATTAGTGACAGAAAACCACTAGCAGTCCAGTGTTATTTCTTCCTTCATTTTGTTTCACCATTTGTTGAATGTAGAAGAAATTTGATGTGACAGTAGCTGTTGGATTCCTCAAAATCATTAAGAGCTCTCCAGGGTTTGAATAAGTCCCATGGGACAGATTTGTATGCTTTATATATTGACCCTGGTCCCTGTGAGCATATGGGGTGTCCTTGTCTTGTGTTATCCTCCTGTTCACCATCATCAACTTCCAAAGGGCAGAACGCTCATGTCAAAACCATCTAAAATAGAACTATAATTTATGGGAGACTATACTAGTCTTTGAGGGCCACACACAAAAGACAACCCCAACACATCACAGCTTCCTCCAACAAATGACACACAAATAGGAAAGTAAATATAAAGAAAAATGCATGACCAAACATTTGTATAATCAAAGAATAATTCTGATTTGTGCTTGTGTACAGCACTGTCTAACATACTGCATGAAACTATCTAAATGAGCATGATCAATTTCGACTTGAGGACTGTGGTGAATGCACTAGATTCTAAGAATTTTTAACACACCTATTCTTCCAATCTTATGTGCCTTGACATCACTCTTCCAAACTAGCCTTTCTTTGGTTGATCACGTCTACTCACACAAAATCCTACCTACATTGTACTTTCACCCAAAGCATCAGGGAAAATCACCCTAACCAACTCATTTGTTTCTGCAGTATGAAACACATGTGCTTATTCATTTTCCAACCATTCAAAATTCCCCATCTTAAAATTTCCAAAGCCTGTACTCTTCCTCGCCTCCTTATATTTAGTCAAGCGAGAGATGATTTATACCCTGGTGTCACTCAGCAATACGAATGGAACATCACCTTTTGACCGTGAAAGGTCCTGCATGCCTACGTTCACCCTTCTTAAACCCGTCACTTGCCTTAATCCTGACCCACTCTACTCAGCCTTTAACACAACTTCCTTCAGTCCTTGTTCGGCTTCATACCAGGATTTATGCGCTGCTTGTGCTTGGTGTATTCTCTTCCTGACCTCTTCTGAGGACCACTCTCATGTCTAGAACCAGACAGCCATTCTAAATTGTCCTTAGTGACTGATATCCTACCATTGTTCAATACAAAGGGGCTGTGCCCTGTAAGTCTTGTAGTCCCAAATCAATGTCATTAGTTCTCTCTCCACTTCAATTTACTATTCGTTGGGAGACAGCCATCACAACGCGGGCTTTACACAGCGCTACCATTACGACGCAGCCATCACAACGCAAGTCGTTACAACGACTTGCGCTGGATGGCGCTATATACTAAGGAAAAGTATAATTTACTATTCCAACACCTTCCCTACTGTTACGTAGGCTGGAGTTGGGATAGTAAATTATACTATTCCTAAATCCAGCGCCTACAGCGCAAGTCGTTGTAACGACTTGCGCTGTGAAGGAGGCGTTTTAATGGTAGAGCGGTGTAAAGCCTACGTTGTTATGACATACATCCCTATTCCTTGCCAGTTATATTATACCGTTCAACATCATATTAAAGCCTGTCACGCTCACATTACCTTGAGGGTGATACACCAATGTGGTCTTTTGCATTGTTCTGTTTCTTTTCAAGTATTCTTGGAATACCTCACAAGTTAATTGCAAACCTTTATCGCTTACTACAAGCTTAGGTAAACCTTGTAAGAACATCTCACCCAACATCCTTGCAATTGGTTCCACTATCCTTTCTCTCTACAATCTTAATTTCTGGCTGTGGGTGCTTATTATTATATTCAATTATTGTGCTTAATTTAGGTTGGCTTACTTTTTTTTTTTTTGGTGTTCAAACTGCTTTATTGCATGTTTTATACAGTACACTGCTTTATGCGCCTATAACCCTGAGGCCGGCAGCGTTGTGTGCGGATCAATAAGGAAGTTGTAATTGGTGTGAAACAGCCTTTTAACCAGCATCCCGGAGGCCCGGTGGCGTATAATAGCATTATTCAATGAGTGTCCTGTATCTAGTGCAAAAATATATACCTGAGAATTCACTGCAGTAGAACAAGTTTTTCATTTTTATCAGTTTCCAACATTAAACAAAACTGTGAGGCCTCGCAGACACACTTGGGAGTGGAGTTCCGGGTCAACAGAGTAGCTTGTGTATCGATGGTCATTCATTGCTATGCATTGGTATATTAGTAGTCAAGGTGGTACGTATTCGTCTGGAGGATAAGAGCTATGTGCAGCACTACGGGGAATCGCCAAGTATGGTGATGAGGGTGTATGGAATAAGCAAGGTGGCAGGAACTACATAGTGAGCGAAGGCCCAGCGGCAATGTCTGTGTATACAGTGTCTATTAAAAGCATGTGGGGGAGTTCTGTGCAAGGTAGTGACCAATAGTGTAACATGTGGGGTAGCGTACCGGAACAGTAAGAAGTGGGTTGTGTATGCGTCGGCAGGCATTGTTTCTTATTTCTAGGTGTTATCAGTTTAACTAATCGCTAGCATGTCCTCCCTCTGGAACATCGCTATCATCTGCCTGGGCAAGCAGATAGCCGACCAACGGGCCCCAAATATCCTTAGGTCGGTTAGGGATCGGTAACAATTCAGTAAAGGTGATGTGTTGTTTCTGACAGTAAGTCATGTCCGCCAACCAGTCTTTGAATTTAGGGTGCTCTGCCTCGGCCCCAGCGACACGCCACTCGTCGCCTCGCCAAGAGCAATGCGGTATCTACAAATTTTTTGCAGGATTTTGGGATGTGTGGCGTGTGCCCGAGTAGCGTGAGTAGCGGCTCCACAGTTATGGTTTCCTTAGTCATCGCAGTGAGAGTGTCGGATACCTGCTGCCAGTATAGATGAACAGGAGGGCACTCCCAAGCTAGGTGGAGGAAGCCAGCGTGCTCGACATGGCAGCGCTCGCATCTGTCGTTGTCAGCCAAACGAAACCTGTGTTTTTTTACCGGGGTATAATACAATCGCTGCAAGAATTTGTAGTGTATTATCTTAAGTCTACTACTGGCTGATATTCAAGCCGTAAGGGCGCAGCAGTATTGCCATTGTTCGTCAGTGAGCTCAGTCGCCAGGTCAGCGCTCCAATGCGCTCAAGCTCCCGCCTCAGGCATCATGACAGCTGACCTGAGCTGGCGATAAAGACCAGAGACCAAGTGCGCCCCTTCTTGTGAGCATAACAGAAAGTGAAGTGGGAGAAGGGTTTCAGGTTCATCAGGGAACTCAGGCAGGATGTCCTTCATCCCTTGGCGTAGGCATAGGTAGTAAAATACATTGAGCGGGGTACGATCCTGGGAGGCAAAGAACAACTCAGTGGATTTGAATTTCCCATTCGCGAATAGATCGCCCCAGCAGGCGACCTGTAGTCGTTCACAAAGCATACGAAAGCCTCGTTCCTGTAGTAGGGCAAGGTTAGGGTGAAACGTCAGTGGTAGTTTAGGAGAGTACGGTAGATAGCAGGACATCCTCTTGGCTATGCGGCGCCATGCATCCAGTGTGCAGGAAATTGAAGTATTCGGCGTCTGTATTAATGATTCCGGGCAATGGAGCAGGCCATTAAGCGGAATGGGATGCACGATCCAGTCTTCCACCACAAGCTGAGGCATGAAGGGCGTGGGTACCAGCCAGTGATATGCATAATGCGCCTGCGCGCATTGGTAATAAGCCTCGAGGTCAGGGACATCGAAGCCTCCTTTATCATAAGGATGGATCAACGTGGACCATTTCAACCGCAGACTTTTACCCCCCCAGAATAAATGATTTTAAGGTTTTAAAGAAAAAAACACCCGCATAGTATGGGATATTGAGAAAGAGGTATAGGAATCGGGGTAGAACCACCATTTTAATAAGGGACGCTCTACCAGCCATGGAGAGCGGCAGGGTGATCCAGCGATCCACTGCAGCTGTGAGTTTCGTGATTGCTACTCCATAATTGGAACAGAGCGTTTCGTCTTTGTCGCGCAAGATCTGTATACCGAGGTATCGGAGATCCGTCCGACACCACTCAAGTGGGTAGTCAAGGGGGAAGTCAGTAACCGCATCAGTAAGGGGGAAGAATTGCGACTTGGACCAATTTATGTGTACCCTCCACATCCTGCCGAAAACTACAAATTCTCTTAATAGGGGATTGAGGTGCAGGTCAGGGTGTTTGACATAGAGCGTAATGTCGTCAGCGTATAAAGACACATCGAATTAATGCTGAAGGATTGCATCGCACCATCTCGATACAGCTGAAGAAGTCTGCAGGCTGGGGCTCGACCGCGATCTCAAACAAGAGGGGGGATAAAGGGCACCCCTGACGCGTACCTCTGGTGATGGCAATGGAGTGCGAAAGGCGACTGTTGATGAGGACCTTCGCCGTCGGTTGTGTGTAGAGCAGCTGGATCCAGGAGATGAAGAGTTTTGGGAATCCCATGTTCGCCAGGACTGAAAATAAGTAAGGCCATTCAACCGAGTCAAATGCCTTGGTGGCATCTAGGAAGACAGCTGCTACTGATAAGTCAGGGTGAACCGTGCGAAGCAGAGAGAACAAGGTGGGTAGGTTATGAGAGGTAGACCGACCCAAAACAAATCCAGATTGATCAGGCAGTACAATCCTGGTCATAAGAAGGGAAAGCCGAGTGGCCAGAACCTTCGCGAGGATCTTGACGTCGCAATTTAAGAGGGAAAGTGGGCGGTAAGAACTACAAGAGCTAGGATCCTTGCCAGGTTTCAAGAGCGAGGTAATGACTACCTCCTGCATGGAGCTAGGGAGGATGCCATCGCCAAGCGACTCCTCATAGACCTCTCGGAGGACAGGGGCCATGATGTCTATGTAAGCTTTATAGAATTTGGCGGGGATGCCATCCAGTCCAGGCACCTTTGCCATTCTTCAGTGATATGATGGCCTCGCGGATCTCATCCAGCTCGAAGGGGGCCGCTAGGAAGGCTCTGTCGCCATCGCTGAGCCAGCAAAGTGCTACATCACCCAGAAAGTCAGTGTAAGGTATATCGGCTGTAGTATCAGTGGTGTAAAGTGTATGGTAATGAGAAGTAAAGGCATCGAGCAGTGCATCTGAGTCCCTGATTGTGTGCCCCTGATCGTCAGTGAGCTCCAGGATGGTGTTGTGGTCACTTGGGGCACGCGTTAGTACCGCAAGCGCCCTCCCCGGTCTGTCTCCCTCGCAATACTTTCTAGCCTGCCAAAGTTTCCCCCGGAATTTCGCTTTTCGCTTCCCTATTAGCCTCCTCCTCATATTTTGACAATTTGTCTCTGAACTCTGCATGTATATCAGGACTGTCGTTTTCCACCATTCGAAGTTACAGAGCTCTCAGTTCCCTGTGCAATGTATGAATAGTGTTCTGTATGTCCTGCAGAACCCCAAAACTTTTAGATATGCAGTACCCTCTTATGGTGACTTTGAAGGCCTCCCAGATATGTTCGATCGAGTCTACTGACCCTTTGTTCCTGGGAAAGAAAGCGGCAATTTCCTCTCCCAGCTCGACTCGGAACAAACTATCTAATAGTGCCGCTGGTTGTAATCTTCATGGTGGCCTAGGGCTATCCCATCCAGGAATACGTGTATGCATCAGGACAGGGCTATGGTCAGAGTATGTTCTTGGCAAATGTGTAACTCCCAGAACCTCCGAAGTGATCTCTTTGGTGATGAGGAAGTAATCCAATCGTGCCCATGTCTGCGAGGTAAAGTGTGTGCCCTCCCTCCCGTTAGGGTGTAGGTATCGCCATATGTCCACCAGTCTGCCCTCAGCGATGACGCCCTCCAATGCCTCTCTAGCCCTGGGTTTGTAGTGGCTCGCTCCGTCCGCTCTATCTAAGTGTGGTATCGATGCCAAATTAAAGTCCCCCCCCAGATAACATGGCGGGATCCTACGTCCATGACTTTGCCCCAGAGTGTAGTAAAGAAAGCGGGCATGTCTAGGTTAGGAGCATAGAAATTAATGAATGTAAATGTGTCGCGGCCCAGTCGCCCCCATAGTAGGGCGTAACGTCCTTCACTGTCTATCAAGTCTCCTCACTTTTGGAACGGCACTGTGCGTCTAAGGAGGATGGTAACTCCCCTCGCGTATGTGGAATAAGAGGAGAATATACGTACTCCAGCCCATTTACTTGCAAAGGTGGCCCGCACTTGCGGTGACAAATGAGTTTACTGTAGCATGACAACATGGACATGGTGTCTGTTGAGATAAGCAATCACATTACGACATTTTTTGGCATTGCTAAGCCCTCTAACATTCCATGACATGCAATTCAGTTGTGCATCAGTTCTTAAGACCGCCATAGGTAGTGAAGCATCGATTTATCCCATCCTGTTATTAGTAATGCAGCAGTTACTGCTCCATCCAGATGATACAGTTTAACATAGCATTTTGTGACTCGATCATCCACTCCGTGTGTAAATCTTCACTCCCCAAACCGGCCCATCCCCCCTACCACTACAGCATCCCAATCATGCCAGCAGCCGCCTTTCCCCCCCTCTTCTCCCCCCCTCCCCCTCCCCTCAACTTCAACATCTTAACATTTAGCATGGGGAGCACCAGTGAGGGAAACAACATCAAGGGCGCACAGCCACTTCTCCCACTGATGGCCTCCCATACTGTGCCGCCCTCGGTGGAGGCCAGGGCAGGGATAGTGGTCCTTGGAGTATATTACCACTGGAGAGATCAGGCAGTTCTGTTCTGCAGCGTGAAGTCTACGCCCCTCGCGTTCCCGAAGCAAGGGCCAGAAATAGTAGTTCAAAGCGACAAAGAGTCTGGTCATGCCAAGTTCATGTGATCAATGTTCATCCGCTGCCGAGGATGGGTCTTCATCTTCTGGGTCCACCTCAGCATTACGGCCGCCCCTCCGAGCCTTGAGAATCGTCTTCAAAAAATCATCAGCTTTTTGGGGGTTTGTGAAAAAGCGATGCTTCCCTTGGTGTGTGACTCGTAGCTTCGCCGGGTAGAGTAGGGCATATTCCAGCTGGGCTTCCCGCAGTTTCTTCTTCACAGGAATGAACTTGCGTCTCTCTTCTTGTACTAGAGGGGTGAAGTCAGGATATATCCATTGTATTGCAGGGTTTGTTGAGTCCGGGCTGCTCTCAGCGCGACATCTCGGTCGCGATAGCTCAATAATTTAGCGATGATCGGCCTAGGCGGTAATCCGGGCTTGGGGACAGGAGCCAAAGATCGGTGCGCCCTCTCGATAATGATTTGAGGCGAAAACGCATCCTCCCCTATCGATCCTTTGAGGAGCTTCTCAACATAGAGTTCCATTTTGCCCGTGTCTGTGGATTCCAGAATGCCCGTGATGCGTATGTTGTTGCGTCGGCTACGGGCTTCCAAGTCCTCGTTCTTAGCTGCTATGAGTCGGAGCAGGTTGTCCATGCGGGCCAATTGTGTGGTGATGGATGAGGTGATATCGTCATTATCTGAGATTCGCTGTTCCGTAGACGTTATCCGTTCTTCGTGACGGTCTACCTTATGAACCAGGGCGTCCAGCCTAGATGTCATCCCGTCCACTTTTTCCACTACGGTGGCAAACCCCTGCCTCATCTCTTGGAATAGGTGGTGCAAGTCAAGTTCCTTGGTGGGTGAAGCAATAGCCGTCGAATTGGTATCACTGGGCCCTGGTTCAGCAGGCACCGATTTCGCACCTTTTTTGGCGCCGTCAAAGCTTATTTTTGTCTGGCGGTTTTCGGGGCGCACCATCTTGGTCCCTGATCGTGTTCTCTCCACCACCTCGTGTTCCACCACTGTGGCCTCACTAGGCTCCAAGTGCGGGTGGTATAGCGATAACAGCAGGCACTTCCCGAGGCAGATGTCCCCTCACCTATGCAGTCAGCGTTGTTTGATGTTGGAAGCGATGCCCACGGCGATCGAGAGCTGCACCATGGGGGGCACGAACCACCAGCCGTCGCTTGCGTTGCTAAAATGTGCAGAGGATGGGCACAGGCGGTTGTTAACAGTGGTTTTTGTCCATAGGTACGCTGTGTGCAGGTGGCTCTGACCAGTAATACTATGTGATAGCACAAGCTACGAGTCCATGGCAATGAAACAGGTCAGCGGTAGGCTCTGCAAACTAGCTGGCACGAAAAATTGTGGTCCGCATACAAATCAGCCCCAATTCCAGAAGGCCGCAGCAGGGGGCCTCGGCAGCAACCGCAGTTTAGGGTGACCGGCGGATCATCAAGTGTCCAAGGGCCCCTGTATATGCGGAGGGTCAGAAAACATGCAGGCCAGGTATCTTGACGAAGTCACTTGCAGCTAGGGTTCCGGGGGATCGCGTCTCCACTCAACCCCCACCGCCTGCCAGTCATCGGGAATAAAGTGGTCGTTACCAGATCCAGGCACACCTCACCTGTTGCAGCGCAGCGGTAGGTGCTGCAGATGTCCGACACCCCCCGGTGTCAACGGGAGCCGTGGCGGCAGTCGCAGCGTTTCCCCCGAGTGCCGTCCCGCCTCCCGGGCCGTGCAGGGATGGAGGCAGCACCTCCCAGGCGTTAAGCCCGCTGACAAAGGGCTGAGTACACGTGACAAGCCCGCGTGAGGAGCAAGCAGTTCTCGGCGATGTCCGCAGCCCGTGCCGGCGAAAGGGACCAGAGCCAGGCACGTCTCGGGCGCCGAGACCAGGGGCGCGGATTGGGCCTGCCGCCTCGTGGCAAGCACCGACCTCGCGTAGTCCTCCGCGGCCGACCTCCACAACGCGAAGCCTCCGAGGGCACCGCCGGCTGATTTTCCAACGCTGTTTCCGCCGGCTCAGATTTCGCCAGCTGCCCAAGCTTCGGGTCGAGCGTAGAGGGCAACCTACTGCATCAGATAGTAGGTAACATTAATGTTTTACTCGCCTGTGGCAGAGGATATTTGCAGGATAATGGGCCAAGGAGCGGGAGCTACTCAATTAGGCAGCCATTCCGCGTGCGCGCCCTCTAGCACCCCCTAGGTTGGCTTACTTAACATGACTAGGCTGCATCATTTAAAAGAGTGTTTATTTATGGGTATGCATGCGCCCTGCATGTCAATGTTTTCATTCTGTTTCAGAAAAACATTTTAATTCAGCTGCAAACTATGGTTTTACTTGCATGTACCAAAATAGTTTTACACTAACTTCCCGAAAAAAGGATGTTTTGATGTTGTAACTTTGCAAGGCCACTGCGCTGAGCCTCTGTTTACATATTGATGGTATTTAGGTGTAAAAGCAGTCATTGTTTTTATCTCATGTTTTGCATTGATATTTCTTCTGAGACAAATTATGTGCACTGTTAGCCAATGCACGTATATGTTATTTTAAAATAATAATCTGAGTGGTGCTGTGCAAATAACATTTCAGAACTGCACATTTAAATAATGTCATGCTATGAAAATGGTAAGCTTCCTTTATTCAAAACATTATAACAAATGTGCTTTTTGGGAAACAATTATTTTTTTTCACAACAAAATTTTGTTGGGGAAAGACACAACAGCCCTGGAGAATCCAGGGTTACCGATAATGCAATAGACATAGTAGTTATAGTATTGTCAACATTTACAGTAGCCAAATATAGCTATTTGGAATGTAGGGATATCTGAGTTAAAACCAAAACAGTAAACACCAGGGCCATAGTCCCCAATATGTAGTCTGACACAGAAGGTTTCCAGCCAACTAGTTGAATACATGCAGAATTATAATCTAATTTGTCGCTCATCATCTGATCATCATGTCTATTCCTCATTAATCAATGCAGGAGGAATGAGCTCTAAATAAAGTCCCCAATAGTCTGCCCGCCTCTTCCATATCTTAGGGTGCTTCTGGGGACACCCCTCACCTTAAAGATTGTTATTTCCAGCCCCATGGAGAAATCAAGACCCCCACAGATGGTGGGGAGGCATATTTTCATTGTGTTGCAATGTCACGCTTCACTAACGTAAGTCCAAGAAATAATAGATGGCGTTTATATCCATTACCCCCTATCCCCTCTGTGATACCTAGCATAGCCAAGTGTGATGATTGCGGAATATCCCATCCCACAACTTCTGAGAGACAGGTTATCACCCCACGCCAAAACCTTGATAGCACCATACATTGCCAGACAGTGTGTATGAGAGTGCCCTTTGTGGCCCCGTAGCGCAGACCGCGAGGTGCGGCTATCAGTCCTGCCTGCCAGAGCCTATGTCGGGTGAAGTAAACCCGGTGGAGATATTTGAATTGTATAAGGCGAGGCGTGCTTCAATGGCTGCGCTGTGCGGGGACTCTAGCGCCTCAACCCAATCATCGTCGTCTATGGTACCAAGATCTTCTTGCCAGGCATCCCGTGTTTTGTTGAGTGTAGTGGGGCTATTGGTCACAAGTGTGCGGTATATTGCTGTAATTTTGTGGTCACCCATTTCCCCCATTAACACTTTGACCTTGATGGGGTTAAAGTCGGGTAGCTTCTTGGTGTGTTCTGTAGGGGGAGAATGCATGTCGAAATTGAAGGTATCTGTAGAATTTCGAACGGGGCATGTCAAATTCAGTTTGGAGCTCCTCAAAGGATTTCAGGGTCTAGCCATGGAGAACCTCCCCAATCGTTGAAATACTAATGGCCTCCCAGCCTGCAAATTCATGCAGCATGGACAGTTGTGGTAATAGGCAGTTGTGCCAAAAAGGGGTCTCTTAAGTCACCCTCCCATCCTATGAAGCATTTGCTGCCATGTCACAAAGACCATTCTAGGTGCGGGCGGTATCGTTTTAAGTATCGGTCCCGAGTATAGGATTGCATGTACTGACTTAGTGTCCATTACCCAGCGCTCGACCGCATAAGCCGGATCTCATCTGTCCCCATACCACCAATCATTTAGAATAAGAAGATGTGAAGAGGCATGGTATGCTTGATCATCTGGAGTCGCAATACCTCCGCAATATGTGGATTGGAAACAGGTTCTTAGAGCCACACATGCGGAACTCCTGCCCCAAAGGAAGTGACCAAGGATTGCATTTAATTGTCTAAACCAGGTGGGTAATATTGGCTAGGGGTGATTTTGAAGTTGATAGAGAAGAGAAGGTAGGGAAACCATCTTAAAAAAGATCTGCCGAACAGGGATAGCGGCAAGTGGGACCAGGAACACACCTGCTCCTTGACCTGTGTCCATAGTGGGGCGAGATTCCAGTCCCATGAAATGGACTGAGAGGCCGACAGGAACACCCTAAGATAATTAAACCGTCTGGGACCACCATCACCTCACGGGCCCATTCGCCCAATTGGTCACTCCCCATTGTGGCCAAAAGAAGGACTTACGGGCATTCACGTAAAGGCCGGAGGTCTCACCAAAGAGTTGCATTATCCTGAGTAGCCGCGGGCCCGATCTATTAGTCTGTGTAAAGAAAAATAGTACATCATCTGCATAAAGCACTATGCGGTCTGAGACTTCCCGCGACCATTCAAAGCCATGAACCTGGGCATCAATTCTTACCCAAGCCGTGAGCGGCTCCATGGCTAATGCGAAAAGATAGGGGGACAGGGGACATCCCTGTCGGGTTCCCTGCCCAATGGGAAAGGACTGCGAGGTCGAGTCTGCGACACGAACAGATGCTGTAATGTCCGTGTAGAGGAGATGGATATATGAGAGGAGCCGGGGCCAATTTTTAGGCGATTTAGGAGTGTAAAGAGGTGGGTCCAACTGAGGGAGTCGAAGGCCTTGTCAATGTCGGCCAGGAGAAGCGCTGCCGGTTCATCCAGCTGGGTCACTGAGGCAATAGTATTATGTGCGCGAGGAATATTATGTTGTGTGGCACGACCAGGCATAAAGCCGGCTTGCTCGGGATGAATTAACTCTGCTATATATGGGACTATGCGGCTAGCAATGACTTTTGCTAGGAGTTTAGCCTTTACGTTAAGCAGGAAAATCAGGTGATATGAGTTATGAAGTTCTGGGGGCCGACCTGGTTTAAAAAAGATAACTCTTTCTGAGTGGAGCCAATCGGGTGGGAGTCATCCCCCATGTACAGCAGCGTTAAGCGCTGCTAGATACGGAGCAATCAATTGAGATTGGTACTTTTTATGGAACTCACAGGGGAAGCTTGTGAGAAGTTGGCCTGATATGCAGTGCTCACTATTCTAGTGATCACTATGCATCAGTCCAAACGACCCTTATGGTGATTGGTTGTAAGTGATGAACTATGACTGTTCGCTGATAAATCCTGTTGCCATGTCTCGGATCCTGTCCTACGAGAGGAGATGAGAGCTCGGTTGGGTGACTCTCTGGCACGCCTGGGGGGGTGGGGGGACCGGAAGGGGGCGGGGGGTGGTCGGGGGGGCTCTGGTCGAGGGGGGCGGGGTAGTTGGGGACGAGGGTGTTACGGGGGAAGGGAGGGGGTTTTGTTAGAGGGGGGTGTACGTTGACTCCTGATTCCACTGGGCTTGAGACATGAGAGAGGGTGTGTTAGGACTAAAAAGCAGCTCTGCCATCTCCCATCCAACTGGTGGCTTTAGATATACACGGATTGTCCCAGCGCAGGTTCTTTTGCCCATGACTTTGCCGCTCGACCTCAGGGGTGTGAGCTGAATGGCTGTGTGATACAGGAGTAAGGGGACGGCGCTTCAACTGAATATCAATGGGAATGGTTTGATTATACTGTATGACTCTCTGATCTTGCTGCAATAAAAAAATATTTACAAAAAAAAAAAAAAATGGTGATTGGTTGTAAGTCAACCTTAGACCAGCTATCCTAGTAGCGTGGATACGAGCAGTCTTCGGGCTAAACTCTAGAGGGCGTGTTAAGCCAGCTGTTATACCATCACATATACCCCTTGAACACCAAGTGAAAGGACACCACACAAGTGTTATGAAAGTAAACAGTGTATTTATTAGAATCACAACAGCCCTGTACTCTTTATGAGGACAGGGTACTAAGCACACAACAAAACTCTTAGGAAAATACTTCAAGTGCACAATCTACACAAATGCCCGAGGGCACGGAAAGTTTAGTGTTCTCGGGCGAACCCGATAAGGTAAGTCGGAAGCGACTGGGGACTCTGGACCCTTAGATAATGAGGCTATGCGGGCACCGAAATGCCGAAGTTACCTAGCCCAGGGGCTGCGGCTGCACAAGTCTTTACAGACGTCGGGAGTCCTCGCTGACGAACCAGGAGCCGGAAGGAAGGAGTTGCTGGCCGGCGACCAGTGGAGATAGTTCGTAGAGATCCAAGCCTGGATCAGAGATGGTTGACACCTGAAAGCAGAGGGGACCAAGTTTGTACTACTAGCCAGTAGTCAGAGGGCACCAGGAGGGCACCGGATGATCGTCACCTCGACTAGGTGAGTGGGCGACGCTAGGCTCTGCAGTCTCACGGACCAGGAGGCGTTGTCGGCGACCAGGATGGAGGTGCGAGCTGTCCCACGAAGGTTGATGCTGTCGGCGTCGCTGGGCCCAGGATTGGGGCAACAAGCCTTGGCAAATTCAGGGCCACGTGGTGGACCTAAAATGGCGTCTTGAGTGGACCGAAGGTCAGGGGGGGCTCCTCTTTCAGAAGGGAGCAAAGGCCAGTCTGGAGCAACCAGACCAGCAGCGTTGGTTGTCGGGCGTCGTCGAAAAGGCCACAAGCCAGCGGGCTAGTAGCCAGACAACGTGATGAGCAGCAAAAAGCAGAAGGGCCCCACGCAGATCGTGGAGATGCTGGGAGGCTGAACTTCGGTGCTGGAGCTGCTCAGGGTCGGGGCTGCTCGGACCCCAGAGCACTCACCAGAGAATCCCTCGGCGGTCGTGCTGGTTTCAGAAGTCGTGCAGGTTTTGATGATGGCCGGTCCCTCGAGGTCTCGTCGCACCCACGGATCTCAGCTGAGCTGACGACGTGGGTAGAGGTCAGAGGTGACAGGGAAGCCGGTTCTCGTCGAGCTGGGCAGTCGGATTCCTGAGGAAGGACGTGCAGCAAACCGCAGAGTTCTTAGATGGTGCCTGCGGATGCAGGGTGACTACTCCTTAGTCACAAGGGAGAAATCTTGAGAAGAGTCTTGAGTTTCCTTTCGTAGAAAGTAGTTCTTGATTCAAAGATGATCTAATTTGGAAGGGTCCCCACTCCTGCCTTTATCCTAAAGAAAGGGGCGGGTATGCGACTAGGTCCTGCCCTAGGGGTGGGACCAGGGAGGGGGTGGTTACACCCCTCTCCCCTGCCGGACTTTCCCCAGGTCAGGGGCTGGGGTGCCCCTGGAACTGGTTCTAGCCGGCAGATGCGTAGTGAGCACCGGGGTGCCACTCCGCAGTCACCTTCCTGTAAAGCCCTGCCTACCCAGGATACACAAAACCCTGTCTGGGATGGTGCTAGCACCGCCCCTGACAGGAAACCCTTTGTCCAAGCTCTCCTCGCTGGAAGGACTCCCAGCAGCAGGAGGTCAGACTCGTGTCTGTGGTGGCAGCATCCATTTGGTGGAGCTGAGGCTTCAGTTAACTTTAACCGGGGTTCACAGTTACGTACATGTCGTGTCCCTCTAGAAGGGTGGAATGCTAACCCCGTCGCCAGCATTGGTGAGGGGTCAGTATCCCGATTCGTATGACACCTTACTCGACATGTTTCGATAACGCGGTACCGAAGTTAGCATTAAGGAGTAGATGGTACGCGTTATCATGGAACAGCCATTGGGACTTGGTTCCGCAAGCTGCAACCGGGCTCGGCTCATGCCAGAGCGCCAATTCACACGATTCCACGCACTCTGCCTTCAGGATTGTCAAGGCCTGCCATAGGAGTGACTGATAGGAATCCGGGTGTCCTTTTTAGGGTTAGATATAGGTATACTATATCTAAAGCAAAGGGTAATTACACCACCTTGCCCCAGCTGTCGTGCAGCCAGTTGTGTCGGATTTAGATGGCCATCCAGGGGTGGCATAATACATGCTTCAGCCCCTGGTAGGCCCTGGGTATACCGATGCCCTGAGTTACAGGGTCTGACAAGGTGGCCTAGTTCCAATTGGGTAATGCACCTAAGGTACACATGTCAATTTAGCGAGAGAACAGCTAGACTGTGGGTCTGATTGGCAGGCCCACAGCCAGAGAAAGTCGTAAACCAGTGAAACAAAAGCAAAAAAATCTGGGTGATCATAGGATTGCAGACCCTACTCTCCTACAAAGCTGTTTGGACCCGCCGCCCTGCCTGAGCGCATGTCGGACAGGGCTCTTTGAATCTCCTTGGTTGTCAACGGGGCATCCAAGTCCTCCCGCACCGAGTCCAGTATAGACTGCGGGGGACAAGTTGGGCAGGAATCGATGAATAGTGTCCTCCGAGAGGGTCTCCCGTGAAATATATAGGGCTGTAAAATATTCGGCAAAGCAAGCCGCAGTCTGTGCCGGGTTGGTGAGTGCCTCCCCAGTGGGGCCAAGCACACCTGGAATAGATATAGGCCAAAGTGTCTGTTGACAGAGGCGGTGAAGCAGAGAGCTGGATTTATCATGCAACTGATATATCTGACTACGGGTAGCGAGCCAAAACGTTTTAGCTTCGTCCAGCAGTTCACTGGCATATGCCTGTTGTGCAACATACAACTGTTGGCGAATTGTGCAACAATCTTCTCTCCTGATCTATGAGTTGAGCCTCGGTCTGTATCAACTTATCACGGCGCTGTTTGCGCCGCGCACTGCAAAACGCAATATCCAGCCCCCTGGGTGTAGGCTTCATAGCTTCCGACAAAGTTTCAGGGGATTTAACCGTACCAGCGTTGTGGGAGAAATAGTCTGAAATATCTGTATGCATCTGCAGGATATACTGCCCATCTTGCAGATACCAGTCTAAAAACAGCCAACGAAGCGGAGAGCGTCTTGGATCTAAACGTACCCGTAGTGACACCGGGGAATGGTCAGATAGGCCCGAGGCAGAATCTCTGCTGTCTCAATTCTGTGGAGATGGGGTGTGGATATGAAAATATAATCAAGGGGAGAGAAGGAAACATGAACTCCGGAGAAGTATGTGGACCCTTGATCTGTTGGATGAAGTTTCGCCCAAGTTTCCACCCATCCCATCCCCTTAGTCAGTAGTTTGGGGGGCATGTACACTGCTGAGAGTAAGGTGTTCACTACAGTATATCTGCCCTGAGGATCTTACAGATCTTGTCATGAATATACAGAACCCTGCAAGAGTGAAGTAGTGTGGCTCACTGGTTAGAGGCGGCAGACCCGAGAGCAGAGGACGGCCCGGGACCAGGGTTCGATTCCCGGCGCGGCAGGTTTCTGGACCAGGGTCAGCGGACTCGATAATTCTCTCGCCTCGGTGCCCACTCTGATCAGTGATCACACTCGGCAACTCTGGGCATTAGCTTGCCTCATCTTCACTAACGGCCCCACCAGACCGCCGGGGATGCCTGGTCTCACCCTGGAGATACCCATTAAGGGACCATCTCTCAGGGAAGCCAGGAAGGGTTTCGCAGCGGTCGAAGCGCCTTGGGACCCTACGGGTAAGTAGTGCGCTATATAAATGCCTATACATTTACATTTACATGAATGATGTCCGCAACACCATGGGATCCCCTAGTAAATCCACAGTGCAAAGTCTGGACATATCCAAACCGTGCGAGGCATGGCGTATTGTTGCCTAATAGGTGGGTTTCTTGTAGGAGCAGGACTTCTGCCTTGTATTGCTTAGCCTTGCGAAGTATGGCTCCACTTTTAATCTTATCTAGGAGGCCACAGACATTCCAGCTAATAATATGCAGTCCCTGCTCCTTGGTCTCTGTCATGACAGACGGCTTGTGTGATAGGGACATGTAGATGTGCGCTGGCACATGGGTGGCAGAGTTCAATTGGAAACTAGGCACGGAGTGAATGACAATGACACTGGAAACCAACAATAACTTCCCATTAACCCCGTCCCTCCCTCCCACCCCAATACCTCCACAACTTTGAAGCATCTATCATGGCATGGTGAGCATCTCGCCCCCAACGGGGGGGTAGGATCAACTACCTACCAATGTATCCCCAATGAACATCCCTTTTTTATCTATACTACTATTATAAAGGAAGAACTTTCAACCTTTGAGGCGAGTAAACTCGGGAACCACAGCGCCAATCCACACACTTGATACATCGTTGTAATCGTCAGGGTGTGCAGATGGACATAGGCTATATAAACGTAATAAATATACGTTATTTAAAAAATTTACAGAAAAAAAAGTAGTCCCTCGGAAGAAGCGCCGGCCGGGACGTGCGTGCCCGACGTGAGGAGCGCGGGGAGGAGCGGCGTCCAGGAGCGCGAGGAGGACCGGCAGATATGGCGCGGGGAGGAGCGGTGAGGAGTGGCGGACAGGCGGAGAGGAGCGGCGGACAGGCGGGGAGGAGCAGTGAGCGGCGGATGAGGTAGGTTATTTATTTATTTATTTATTTAGGTGCAGTGAGCGGCGGAAAAATGAAGCAAAAATTAAAATCATGAGCAAGAGGAAGCAAACGGAGCATTACAAAAGTGAGCCAAACGGTGCATTACAGGAGGAAAAAGTTACGTGTGCAGGTTACAAAAGCGTAGAAAGTAAACATAGAGGTATAGGAGGAAAAAGTGACGTGTGCAGGTAGCAAGAGGAAGCAAACAGAGCATTAAAAAAGTGAGCCAAACGGTGCATTACAGGAGGAAAAAGTTATGTGTGCAGGTTACAAAAGCGTAGAAAGTAAACATAGAGGTATAGGAGGAAAAAGTGAGGTGTGCAGGTAGCAAGAGGAAGCAAACGGAGCATTAAAAAAGTGAGCCAAACGGTGCATTACAGGAGGAAAAAGTTACATGTGCAGGTTACAAAAGCGTACAAAGTAAACATAGAGGTATAATACTGCAATATATGGAGGAAGGTTCTGAGGGACCCACGGACAATGTCGGAGCGGGCTGGGGCCCTGAAGCCTAATTGCTCCCGGACAACGTCGGGACGGGCTGCTAGTTATAGTGTAAAACCACTAGAATGCACATAAACAGGTAGCCCTTATATCTTGCTGTCGAGTTCAGTAAATGTCCTTATACGGCTCTGCCGATGTGAGTTAGGATGCTGTTGATGTCGGTTGACCATCCATTGCGCGCCTGCGGGAGGTACTGCGAGTCTTAGATCATCTCTTGGAGCACATGACCAACGTCATTGCTTTCCACTGGTCTGAATCGGTCCTGGGAGAAGTATAGGGGTTCAGTTTCACAGCTTCATCTGTCCAGTTAAACACCTCTTCTGGTGTTTCGAAGAAGTGTGTCCCTTATTGATAAGACACCCTCATGTGGGCCGGGAAAAGCAAGGACTACTGGATCTTTCAGCCCCGCAGACGGGCTTTAGCCTCGGCAAAAGACTGTCGGCTCTGATTAACCGTTTTAGTGAAGTCCGGAAAAATCATAATGTGGTGGGTGGCATAGGTAAGGGTTCCTTTCAGCCTGGCCTGCTGTACAATGACATCTCTTTCCTTATAGTTAAGGAATCTAGCAATAATTGCCCGAAGACGAGCGCAGAGGGTGGTGGTTTCTGCAATAGAGTCCGGTGCGCATGTTCAATTACAAAACATGGAGACAGTGAGTTAGCTGGGAGGCAATCTGTAAGCCATTTAGAAAGGAAGGAAGTACTACATGCTATTATTCTCACAGCCTTAGGGCAATCCCACAAAACGGAGGTTGTTCCTTCGGGCTCATCCCTCTGCATCCTCCACCCGGGTCACTAGACCCCTCGTAAGTGTCTCCAGACTGGAAATTTTCTTTTGGAGAGTGGTAACCATGTCCTCCACTGTCAAAATCCGAGATTCCGATTCAGTAATCTGCTACACTGCATTTTGGAGGGCCTGCTGGAGCAGCATAACATCCGAGCCGACTGCACCAATCCTAGCCTCCAGCATGTCCCTGGACTGAGTGCTTGCCGCTAGCAGCGCTGCATTGTCAGGTAAAAATGTCGCCAAGTTCCCAGGGTCAGGCCGCACGGCCACAGTGCCCGAGAATTTATCTAATGTGTATTGTTTGGAGGTAGCACCCAGTGGTTTTCCTTTGCCATTTTATTTGGATGTATATGAAGTCGCCACTAGGTGTATCCCCAGGTGTACCCGAGTGCCCCAAGGCTGTTGTGGCACTGATTGTTCCTGCCTGGCCCGCCGACGAGTGACTGAGGTGGCAGCCGGGGTAGGGCACCACACCCACAAGCTGCACACGGACCTAGCTCTGCACCCCCCGCACCTCCCCCCAGCGGGTGTCACCATAAAACTCAGCACCCCAGTCTCACAGAGGATCACCAGCTCTTCTTAAGGTCAGTTTTGGGGCTCTCGCCATGGGCTCCAAGATGGGCCAGCAGTATGTCAGGGCTCTTCTACTGCATCCCCACTGCTATGCTTCTCTGCTGTCTTCGGGCGCCGGTCTGCCGTCTGATCTTCCCAAAGAGATCAGCAGGGGCAGTGCGGGGTCACACAGCATCCACAAGTGCCCTGCCGCCAGAGCCCCAAACAATCCACCCCCACCAGTTGGGAGGTCCTATCACCGGGTCTTGAGCCGCGGTACCACAGAGACCAGAGGGGCCAACCACGGGATGCTTGAAGTCCGGCCTCGCTGGTATCCCGAGGCCACTAAAGGGGTTCGGGCTGCCCTCAAAGGAAAGCTAGAGGGGGGAAGCAGAGGATCAGGAACACTCACCCCCAATCCGCATCAGCACGGTCCCGGGCCAGGCCTCCCCATCCCTTCCAGTTCAGTTTTTGGGGTCTCCCACGCTAGGGACATGCCACAGCAGGTCTAGGCACCCAACCGCTACCTCTCAGCAGCCCGGGATTCAGGACCGGAGGGTGCCGTGGACGGATATGGCTGCCGAAGTTTCACGGGGCGGGGCTCAGCAGCTAAAGTCCAGCCGCCAGCCCCACCAGCCGATCACGGGCTCCGCCAGGCAGTGATCCGGACGCCAGCACAGCTCCCCACAGGGAGACCGCAGCCGGGGAGACATCCCTCTCACTCACCGCCAGCCAGGCCCCGAGTCCACCAGGCCGAGCCCACGCCGTGGCCCGAAATGGTCGCCAAGACCTAGGCCAAGGCGCCAATGGGGACACCGGGTTACCCCCCTCTCTAGGACAGGGAGCAGTTCCGCTCGTCTCTGGGACACACCACAGCTCACTCGGTGGCGCGCTGCTCACTCTGGCATGTTGCGGGCTGTGCAGCAGGCCCCGAAAAGGTGTCTCAGAGGGGTGCCCAGGCGGCCATAGGGTATCTCCGAGAGCCGCAGATGGTGCCAGATGGAAATAGGCAGGGCGATGTGGCAGGATTAATGTAGGCTTTTGCGGGGCTACGGGAACTCCCTTAAGGCGCGTCCACCATGTTGGACCGTCAGGCCACGCCCCTGAACCAGATTTTTTTTTTTTAAGAACAGAATTTTTTTATTGAGAGATTGCAAATAGGACGCAGCACTCCGAACACCGGAGGAGCTGCAAGCAGATAGGCAACATTCACTGAAAGGCAATCTATACAATATTTTAGAGGAGAACAATTGCCCCAACCCTCCCACACCCCTTCCCCCCCACCAACTGCCCCCACCCAGATCCCACCCTAGCCCCCTGCACAATGTCCACACATTCCTAGAAAGAAAAAAAACTTAGTTCATGAAGCATTCGATGTATACTCTCCCTCACCCAGGATCTAAGCACACCTGTCCTGTATCGACATCTTGTTGTACTGGCGGCTCCAGCCACAGTCCTCTGTAATCTGCCCATCTCTTCCATATTTTATAGTGTTTTCTGGGGCAGCCTCGGGCCTCAAACACTGGACGCTCCAACCCCATGCAGAAGTCTAAACCCTTTTTCCATACTCCCACCAAAGGGGCCCTAGGGTCCTTCCAGGCTCGAGCCACATCCCTCTTGGCTACTGTAAGGCCAAGAAGCAGTAAAGGCTGTTTATAGATGTTACCACCCATTTGTTTCATAACGTGGAGAAGGCCCAACTGCGACGTACGGGGAAGCTCCCAACCCAACACTTCAGATAAACAGTCTAGAACAGATTATTTTTAATTGTATTTCTTTCAGGTTAGATGTGTGTGGTCCTTTCTGCATGTAGCATCAAAACACAAATAATCGGGTACTCTGTAACATTGTTCAATGCAGTCTAGTGTTTGGGAGGGCGGAGCTAGAAACAGGAACAGGAGGAGCCGGGACCGGCTAGTGGGCAGTTTGAGTAGGGACAGGGACGTGTGTGGAAGCAGACAATAAAGCTTCTACAAAAGATAATATATTTGTCTGTCATCCTTGAGTCACGACACGACAACTGGCGACGAGGGTGGGATAGGTGAGTCTACCACCCACAGAACCCTGCAGGAGCGTCCTGTCCCGAGCAGGTTCTGAAAAGAGAAGTGCTGCTGTGAAGAGTGAGGCTGCCGCCTGAATTGAGAGGCCAGCAGCAGGTGACACTATTCCCCAGTCAGGCGACTGTGTGGAGTCCAAGAGGAGCCGAGATAACAAGCACCGGGGCGTTTGAGAGAAAAGCGCTCGATCGCACCAAAACGCGACTCACGCCTGATGCGTGCAAGTTGGCACGCGCTGAAAGAGCAGAAGTCGGGAGCTCACTCCGACTCTGCCTGCCACCCCAAGATGTAAAAGATTGTCCCCTGGCAGTGGGTACTGCCCCAAGAAGGCCTGCTGACAAGTGCCATCGAGCGTGGTGGAAGACGGAGCTCGAGCGGCACCCGACATCGGGATCTCACCCCCGATGCGTGAGATTCGGCAAGTTGTCGCCGAGTGAGCGCAAGACCTAATGAAGCAAGGTGGGAGCCCACCCCAACCTTACCTGAACGTGGCAGCTGCAGAAAAGGTCTGGAGATCGGGAGAGTGCTTCCCCTGAGACCGGCTGCCGGTGAGTCCTGAAGAGAGAATGAATGGAGATGAAGTCTCGTGTGAGCTGAGAGGTCAGTAACGCGGGCCATTTTGAAGTCAGGCAGCTATCAGAACATCTCCTATGTGTGAATTGCAAGCGGCCATTTTGAAGTCAGGCAGTGCAAGGAGAGGCACCAAGCACAAATAAAAACAAGAGTGAATAAGGACAAACAAGCACAAGTCAGTGCAAGTGTGAATTGGAAAACAAACACTGAGCAAGGCAAAAGTAGGATAAATGAACAAGCACAAGCAACTACAAGAGTGATGCAACGAGCAGTCCCAATGCAAGTGAAGAAAAGAAACAAGCACAGACACATGCAAGAAATAGATAGAAGCGATAAGTGGACATAAACCATCACGAGTCAATGCAAAGTAGCATAATAAGAAAACAAGCCTAAGCAAATGTAAGAGGTGTGATAAGGAAGCATAAAAAAGCACCAGCAAAGACAAGAGGGCAAAGCAAATGAGCTTTGGCAAATACAAAATAAGCATATAAAAAGGCAAGTAACGCAAGAAAGCAAGTACTGGCTGACGTAAGAAGCGTGAGGAAAAGAGCCTAAGCAAAGGCAAGAGACAAATAAAAACAACGTTGAGTACGCACAGAAGAGTGCAGTCCTGCAGAAGACCCCGAAGAGGGCAGACTTGCTGAAGATCCCGAAGAGGGCAGAATTGCTGAAGACCCCGAAGAGGGCAGAAGTGCAGAAGGCCCAGAAGAGGGCAATCCTGCAGAGGATCCCGAAGAGGGCAAGAGTGCAGAAGGCAGTGCCAGAAGTCAAGAAAATAAATGATCCAGAAGCATGAGGAGATGAATGTCGAGGAAGCCTTTCTCTCATCAAAGAAGTGAGTGGAGGACCGGTACTAGTCCAGAGGAGACGCATGAATGAACAAAGATGTCAAATGTGTAAGGCATCATCACGGAAGAGCCATCAACCAACTGCAGCTAGCATGCAACTCTAAAGAACGGGAGTCACGAGTCACGCACAGTGTAGCTGAGTGGTGGCCAGTCTGAACTCAAGAGATCCAAGCTTAGCTCACTGAAGCATACCAAGACAGTCGCGCTAGGGGCGGACAACATACAATAGTCACCCGGGAGCGGCGAATATTACCAAAATCAAAGGAAAAGACCAAACAAAGACTAGCGGCCGAGGAGGGTCAGCAAAAGAAGACAGGAAGAAGGAAACAGCCCTGAGACATTGTCATACCAGCACATTCCACCATCATGTCGGTGGGAGAAGAAACACATACATGTAGCCCCTGCATTGGAGTGCCACCCCCAGTGACACAGACCGGCAACCAGAGTCTGGGTCCAGAATGGAACCGGTGGCTGGAATCACTGGATGCATTTCTTGACGTTACCGGAGAGCGAAGAGATAGCAAACGTCTACTATTACTACTTCAATTGGTGGGTCACGAAGGCCGACGCCTAATCAGAACCTTTTCAGAAAAGGATACAGGGACATATAGAAAACTCAAAAAGACGTTATGCGCTCATTTCACCACAAAGGAAGATGTCGATCATGAACGCATAGTTTTCAATGCAGCACGGCGGGAACCAGGGGAATCATTATCAAACTTCGTAACGCGGTTACAAAAGTTGGTACGATACTGTCAATTCAATATGTTCACAAATGAGGAAGCGATCCGCCTTAGGGCGATTGAGAGCTGTTCAAAACCGGACGCACAGCGCAAGATACTTCAAAGGCAATTCTCGTTAAAGGAAATCGTCAGGAGGGCTAAAGCTGGAGAGTGAGCCGAAACAAGAGAGTTGTCAAGAGAATTGCATATCAATGCAAGAAGAGAAGATAAGCGAAAGGAGACCTCCCTCATGTCTGGGTCCAGAATGGAACCCGTGGCTGGAATCACTGGATGCATTTCTTGTCGTTACCGGAGAGCGAAAAGATAGCAAACGTCTACTATTACTACTTCAATTGGTGGGTCACGAAGGCCGACGCCTAATCAGAACCTTTTCAGCAAAGGATACAGGGACATATAGAAAACTCAAAAAGACGTTATGCACTCATTTCACCACAAAGGAAGATGCCAATCATGAACGCATAGTTTTCAATGCAGCACGGCGGGAACCAGGGGAATCATTATCAAACTTCGTAACGCGGTTACAAAAGTTGGTACGATACTGTCAATTCAATACGTTCACAAATGAGGAAGCGATCCGCTTTCGGGCGATTGAGAGCTGTTCAAAACCGGACGCACAGAGCAAGATACTTCAAAGGCAATTCTCGTTAAAGGAAATCGTCAGGAGGGCTAAAGCTGGAGAGCGAGTCGAAACAAGAGAGTTGTCAAGAGAATTGCATATCAATGTAAGAAGAGAAGATAAGCGAAAGGAGATCTCCCTCATGTCAGAGCATAAAATTCAAGAGGCAACCGAAACCAGAAAGAGGAAGGGCGAAGGTAGACTAGAAACAAGACAGCGGGAGAGACAAAATGACATGAAAGACTCTGAGTCAACAACGCGAAGACAAAAGACTGGGATGATCCAGGATTATGACAGCCTCACGGACATAACCTTAGGAAATTATTCAACTTCAAGGAGTCACTGAACAAATGGTACCAACTATTCTGAAGAAGAGTCAAGTGGGATAGATCACATGGATGGAACCGATGTCAGCCTACTCAACAAGTATGAAGGAAAGACAAGCTACAGAACACCGGACCAGTCATGTCAACTCTGGGAGCCGATACACAAACACACCCGAGCAACCCGTGGGTCACCAATCTTCACATACAAGTCAGAAGAAACATGCAGCCGTAGAAAACACCACTCCCAGGACACAGACACCAGGGCCCCCAGCAAGCAAGAAGACAAAAGAGATCTCACAAAACCGGGTGATTCACTCCAACACCAGGAAGTGATAGGCAAGTACACTCAGGACACCCGTGAAAATGAGGGAACTGAGTGGAGACCAGTAACATCATACGAGAAGGGCAGCAACGAAAGGCCTTGGGATCGAACAAAATAAATACATGCTTGGTTGTCAGACAATCATTCCACTGAAATAGCATGGAAGACATGTCGAGACACATACCCCAAGAAGTGTCCCAAACACAACTCTAAATCTAAGAGCAGTTTGTCACAGCCTACCAGTTCAAGAAGTGTATCAGTCCAAACACATTTGAAAGAAGGGTCCCGTAGAAAAGCAACAATAGACCTCTCTGATTCAGAAGACATGTCGGTACGATCATTGGGGTCAACAGAATCAAGTTCACGACAACATCCATGGCACCGATCACCTAAACGGGCCTTGGACTCAGAGACTGCTCTACCCATCCAAAACAACATATCTCACGCAGATGTCTCGGAACATTTGATTACCCCGTCGAGCAACTTGTCCTGTCTGCTGCAGTCATATCCGGACCTGAGGAGGGTACCGTCACCCCTGACGGGGTTTGCGAGGCTGACTCCAAGGGTTTTCAGAAGAAAGACAACCATATGGGACACTATACATTGGCGTGGGAAAGGACTGTCTCATCACTCCGTCAAGAAGACAAGGTGTGTTGGCAAAGATGGATCCGCATCACGAAGACAAGAGGGGACGAGAACGGAACGTGCCCATGCCCCAATGCTCAAAGAATTCAACATTTACAAACGCGAGTGGGAGCAGAGAGGACCAATAGAGCCTGCGTATGAGTCCCAAAACCAAACGAGGACACTCAGTGCTCTATTGTCCAACATGCAGGGTCGTGAGCACGAGAGCATTGATGCCCCTGACCGAATGGGTAAAAGAAGTGAACTCACAAGCGGATGCTTAGAAAAACAAGTGCCACAGTGGAGAACAGACCGCCACTGCGGTAGTCACACAGCAAAAAGAAACCGTGACAACTGTGGAATCTGAGAACAAGCAGTTCACGCACGATGTCTCACATCTTCAAGAAGGCGCTCCCGTGGTCAAAGATGTTTGTGTTGAGACAACAGCAAGATCGACCAAAGACAGGCCCCTCACTGATTCGACCTTACTGATGCTTGAAGACCGGACTGAATCTGAACTCATGCATGGGGACACCTTCCTGTGGCCCAAACAGACTGTCTGCCGACTCTTGAGGTTGAGTGGATAGGTGCGAACTTGGTAGAAGTCAATTTCATTTTGTTAAGAAAGGGGGAGATGTAACATTGTTCAATGCAGTCTAGTGTTTGGGAGGGCGGAGCTAGAAACAGGAACAGGAGGAGCCGGGACCGGCTAGTGGGCAGTTAGAGTAGGGACAGGGACGTGTGTGGAAGCAGACAATAAAGCTCCTACAAAAGATAATATATTTGTCTGTCATCCTTGAGTCACGACACAACATACTCTATCTGCGGTAGGGAACCAGAGGCTATGGGGCCTCAGGGGTGCGCTGGTCTCCGGTCACAAATGTTTTAAATACAATTGAGCCACTTGAGAATTTATTTCATTCAGTGCTACACCAAACAGCAGTCTATTTCTGAACATACACAAAAATGTAATGGGATGTCCTCCTTCATCATTGGACTCCCAACGCGCTTCAAAAACTCGGTTTGATGCAGAGCGGACCTACACCTGAAGGTCAGAGAAGTACTTCTAACTAGGAATGGACCTGCGACATAGATAAATTAACAACCAATGTGATATACCAGACTGACTTTTATATTTAGATGGAATACCACTTGGTATTAAAAACCAATGTGGTGAAAAGGGGAACTACCCCATCACTACTCACACCATCTACGTGTTTCTGCCTGATGGCTCATGTGAGTCTGTGGCATTATTCAGGATGGAAACACTGGATCCCTGCATGGCACACACCCCACAGCATGCCACTATCAGTGTAGGGCTGACGTTTGTCAACCCTCTCTTATCTTAGGACCCTAGGTACCTCGATTTATGGTCATCTGGACCCCATGGAGGAAGGGCTCAGGAACCACTGTAGTCACACATTTGTCAAGATGATTTCCTCTCTGTAAACCTGCTGGCATCTGTGCCTTCCCCCCGGTGCACGTATGTAAGCCTATTTATTATTTTTTATTATTAATATAATTGATTGCCACCGTACATCTGTGTATGTGCTCCTTTAATTTCTTAACGACACATGGAATTTGTATTTATTATGATTTTGGGTTTATGCTAATTCTCTTGGTTGATTAACTAACCTTTTTCCCTTCTGTAATGATTATTTAGCTATTTGAATAAACTGCCAGAACTGAGATGTGTGTCTCCGACTTTTTCCTGAATGCTGTTAGCCAAATATAGGATACCAGGATTTCTTCCTTTGCAGCGACTTGACCCCCATAAAATTAGATATGTTTTGGAATCAACGACGCTCAATGAGGTCCAGAACACTCCGTGATTCCTCTACAATGTACTAGGATTCCCTGGAGATTAATTGATTGTTGGCCTATCTATCATCTTTGTATATAATTATTTTTATTCATTTTCACTGTATGTATACCTTAGCACTTGAGCACTTCTTTCACCTACTGTCACTGAACCGTATCTATGTTTGATGGTCCTCCTTTGTACTGATTGTTTTGTTACTGAAAGAAGTAATTCAGCGCAAACAACATTGATTTCTAAATATAAATGCCTATGAATTCAATACCAGGCTATATCATTTATTTGTTTTTTCTGCTTGATCATTGATTTCTCAGTTGCATATGTGTATCAGAGAGTTCTTCTTTTTTGTTTCATTTGCATGTATTAGCATTTTCCAAAGCAATTTGTCCTACCCAACAGAACCATTTGTTTGTTTAACCCCTTGGAATCAACACAGCCATTTGAAGAAACGATCGATCATCACACTAATGTACTTAACCTCACTAGTCTTACTCTTATATGATACTGTAGGAAACTGAGTTACTGGTTGAGAGGGAGTGAAACTCTATTTAGGCAGCAACCACAATTTCTGTTAGGGTAAAGTCACAAGCAACCCTAAATTACCTGTGCTCACACCTCTGACAGCTTGGCACTGTCAAGATTGCTGTTGCGCACTAGCAAGAGACGCGGTGCCGGCTCCCTGTTTCAATACGAATAAAAACTACTAAAATGGCAGACACACGCACGAACGCATGCACGGGAGTCAAAAGGCAAAGAAAGATGCTCCAATCTCGGACACTGACGCTTCGCGTTCCAGCATCGAGACTGAGTAGAGCAGTTCCGGGTCTCTTACCTTCTCTTCCGGGCCATCGCCAGCTCCGTCGGATTTTCTTTCGGTTCGGCGTCTCCTTCGAGGATCCCGTCTTCGATCTTCTGCACTCCAGCACTTGAGTATTTTGTCTTCGTTCCCTCTGCAATCCTGATGTCTGGTGATGCTCCGTTTTTGCCCGCCTACTAATCCTGGTCACAGGCATATTGTCTTCGTTCCTCGGGTCAGTACAGCCATTACCAGAACCTAAGAGAAAATAAATAAAGCGGCATTACTGTTGTTGCAGCTTCAGCATTGTTTCGTGGTCCTCTATAGAAACTATTTCACGAGTCCTTATACTTATCTAATTTAGTTCCAGGTCATGTAGATCGGCTCTTTCTTTTGTATTGTTTTTTGTCCAAGCCTGCAGTTAAGAAAACACTTTTATTTAATGGATACTAAGGTGGATTACACTACATTGAGAAGAATATTCTATGCACTAGCTGTAGATATTTAGGTGAGTTGTTTATATTACATTTACTGATATACTTAAGCATTTCTAGTAGTATACAACATTTACCTGACTGTTTTCTCTTTAGATGTCCATGTACTCTTTTATCACAGCCCAGTGGTCATTATAAATGGAAGAAGGGAATTAACCAGGTAGATACACATACAAATAGAAAAATATGTTATAGAAACAGAGAGACAATACACATACTTACCGTTTCTTCTATTACTTCCTTCAACAGACTTTCGCTTTTGTCCAACTAATCCTGCTTCAGACTGGAGTGCAAAGTGGGACCTTCTCTCCTCCTTGTGTTCTTTCCCTTATTCCCCATGTTGCTATTGATACTTTGACTCTGTTAGGTGAAATATGCATGCCGGGGAAGTAGAGAATTTTTCTTCATTTTGTGGCGTTCCTGCAGAAATGTGAGTAAATGAATGTTACTTAATTTCCCGACAGGCACAAAGCAGTCAGGCTTCACTTAGAGGCAATGTGTAAAGTATTTATGCAGCATTTCAAACATTAATAAGTAAAAACACAACACAAGAAAAAGCCCACACAATATAGCAAAATAGAGCAAATGTAATACATTTACACCAAAACAATACAAATCAAATCACTAGAATGGGAGCTAAGCAATTTTGAAGATTCAAGGTAAGTATAACACCTAAAAGCACAAAGCGCTACTTGTGGTTATATGGTCGTGTGTGACCGTTTGAAAGTCATAAGTTCAGGCCGACCGTGACGGGAAGTGGGCTGGATACAGGGACCAGGTTAGTCCTGCTGAAATGGTTACCTTGCACAAAGAGTACAGTTTGAGGTGGAAGTGGCCGCGAGGAGCAGGGAGAGCATCCCGGATGGTCATTGCTCTAGCGCGAAGAGCAGGCCGGATGTTGCAGACAGTATTTTTTTTTTAAATACACTTTATTGCCTTTTTTTTATAATGCTTACATCGATCACCTTTAAGGTAGCAGTATACATTGGTCTTAATCAGGCAATACAACCCGGTGGCCTGCTGATGCTGTCGATGTCCTCACTGTGCCCCATCTGTACATGACAACTTGGAAGTTCACAGAATTCCCCTTAGCTATGTACTATGCACATTGGATATACCCCCCTCTGCCCGGCTCCCGACAATAAGGCCTTAACAACAACGACCTCCACCCCACCTCCCCGCACTTCTGTCTCCCCTAGAGTATTGTGCAGATCGAATAGTATGCTCCCTGGTATTCCAGGCGTGGATAGTCATGGTGCGCCAGAGCCTTCCGCTGTGACCCCCTTCTATACCAGTGAGTGTCGATGCTAGGAATCGCTCCCATTCTCGCTTTTCTATTGGGATATCCCACCTTGATCTGGTCCCTGGGGCTGCTCTACGTGTTGGATTCTCTCTGGTGTGAAAGCCTCTGAGTCCCTGCCCAGTCTCATTAAGTCCACCACCAACCCTTCCCATGCCTGGGCTCTCTCCAGCTTGCCCACTCCCCGCTGTGCATTCCGAAGCAGGGCCCTGCTCTCGCAACCCGCCCACTTCTCCATCTCACGTCTCCATCTGAGGACATCAGGCCCCCCCCCATTTTTTTCCAGCTACTAGTGATTTCCCGCTTCGGCAAAATAAATGCCAAGTCCTGGAACCGGGATGTGGTTTTGGTTTTAGCAGAGTGTGGAAATAAATGGAGCAGTACGTGGGCCGGTGTACAGGGGACCACCCTTTCCGTCACCCTCGCTGTCACTTGTGTCACTTCTTGCCAGTATTAGGTTAAGGAGGCACAGCTCCAAATCATATGTATAAATGTCGCTCCCTGTTCCTAACACCTCGGGCATCTAGCATCTGTGGCAACAAAATATCGGTTAATACGTTCTGGGGTTGAATAGGCTTTGTGGATATGTAAAAGCTGAACAGGCTAAACTGGGCATTTCGAGATACTTTGGCAGATCGCTCTAAAACATTGTCCCAGTCCTTATCCTCCAGTGGCCTGCCAATGTCATCCTCCCATTTGTGTCGTAATCTGTCTAGTGGTTGCATGGAGTCCCGTCCTATGGCTCTGTATAGGCAGGCCACCGCCTTGATGGTTCCACCCATCAAGCTCATATATTCGCATGTGTAGTGCTGCGGAGGTTCCACCGTCCCCGCACCCCAGTGACGCCGTATTGTTCCCATGACCGCCCCATGTAGGAGGAAGTGCCCTGGTGGTATGTCCCAGTCCGCTCTGAAGTCCTCGAAGGAGATGAGCTCCCCGTCCGGGAACAGATCCCCGACCTTTGTTGCCCCTGCTTCACTCCATTCGTTCAGGCCTTGCCACTGTCCTCCTTGGGGAAGGGCTTCCAGTAGCTGCAGCGCCATCTCTGGGGAGTATGGGCGCTTTGTTTTAGTTTTCTGCAGGCATCTGCCCCAGCTACGATGTATCACCCTATGTTCATTACTGCTGTTCTGTTGGGGCTTAATTGTCCTCAGCAGGGTTCAGAACACCGCGGACCCCTCTGGGGCGAATGGAGGCATCCCCCTGTCTGGGTCCCTGCCTCCCACAATCCATTGTGTAAACCTCTGCAGTTGTCCTGCCAAATAGTAAACCACCCCATACAAAGGCCGACATGCAGGAGTTCAGCTCCCGGAACCAGGCCGCTGATATCCAAATTGGCAATGTGACAAAAAAGTAGAACAGCCGGGGTAATGCCACCATTTTAAGTAGTGAGATGCGACTCATCACCGAAAGAGGGCGCTTCCCCCAGATGGTCATGGTGTCCTTAAGCGAGCGGAGCACCCTCCCTATGTTGCCCTCCTTCACGTCTTCCATATTGTGGAATATGTGGACCCCTAGGTAACGGAAGCAGCGGGGCTCCCATCTCAGATTTCCCAGATTCAGAGGGGGATTTGGTCCCTCACCAGGGGGAACACTTTGGACTTCAGCCAGTTCACTCGTAACCCCGATAAGGAACCAAAGCGCTCCATCATCGCCTTAGACCCCGGCAGGTCACCCTCTGCATCATTTAAGAATAGTAGGTCATCTGTGCATAACGCCACTTGTTGTCGCATCTCTCCCACCTGGATCCCCCGATACGCCCTTCCGGACCTTGCTATACAGGCCAATGGCTGCACTGCCAAGGCGAATAGCAGCGGGGACAGGGGACATCCCTGGTGTGTCCCGCTCTCCACCCGATATTGTGCAGATATTGTGCGACTGGTGCGGACCCTCGTCAATGGATCAGCATATAGTAACCGTACCCAGCTTATAAAGCCCATTCCTAGGCCCATTTTGGTCAATACTGCGTATAAGAACCCCCATTCGAGGCTATCAAATGCCTTTTTCATGACGATGGCAAACACGCCCCTCTCTGCTCCACCGTTGTTCCTAATTCGATCATGGACAATAGCCTACGAACATTTAGGGTTGTGTTCCGACAAGGTATGAAACCTGCCTGGTCCTGATGTACCAGAGGCACCATGTAGGGGAGTAATCGCTTTGCCAGTATTTTACTTAGAATTTTAAAGTCGAGATTGAGCATCGACAATGGGCAATATGATTTGCACTTCAGGGTAGACTTGTCCGGCTTTAGAAGCCGGACTACCACCGCCTCCCTAGTCATGCCCGGCAAATGGCCCCTCTCCCTGGCCTCCGCATACATCTCAACCAATCTGGGGGTCAGTACGTCTAGGTATGCAGCATAGAACTCCTTAGGGAGCCCATCAGTGCCCGGCGTTTTCCCTCTCGCCAGTGCCTGAATAGCTACTCGGATTTCGCTGTCTGAGCTCCACCTCTTCGTCCGTCAGGGTGTGCATCGGAAAGTCCGCCAGGTACTCCTCCATGTCCCCCTCCCCACAGGGCCCAGCGCTCATATACAGGTGCTCATAGTACCCTCGGAAACTGTCCTTAATATCGTCCTTCCTATAC
This sequence comes from Lissotriton vulgaris, assembly GCF_964263255.1. NCBI lineage: Eukaryota > Metazoa > Chordata > Amphibia > Caudata > Salamandridae > Lissotriton > Lissotriton vulgaris. Next base: position 901,335,780 of record NC_141695.1, read on the forward strand.
AGATGTCGCCCTCCTGGTCCCGTCAGTTCTAGTATTGCGTGCTCCTTGCGGGTAGGGGTAGCGAGCCACGCCAGCAATCTGCCCGCCTTATCTCTCTCCTTCTCTTCTGTCCATATAAACCTGGTAATCGAAGCACCTCAGTCACTCCTCCTGTACTGCCACTTATTCTTTCGCTTCGAGCTTTTCCTGCCGTAGGTCCGGATTATTCGGACGTCTGCACTCCAATTCCCTCAACACCCGAACTGCCCGTTCCACGTCCGCCAGTAGTGTACGACGCACCCCTATGGATAATGCCATGCAATGCCCCCTAATCACTGCCTTAAAGGCCTACCATTCGGTCACCCTGGAGTCCATAGTGTGTGCATTGTCCATGAAGTATGTGATGATTTGCTCCTTAATCTCATGGTGGAACACTTTGTCCTCAAGTGCCTCCGGCTTGAGGCGCCAGCTGGGGATGGGCTGACTTTTATGCCCCCATTGTAGTCGGGCTAACAGAGGATTGTGGTCGGACACCGTTCGGGTGAGGTATTCCATCTTATGAAGTCGGTGTGCATATCTGGTGAACATAGGAAGGTATCTAAGCGGACGTGTAAGTCATGTACGTGGGAGAGGTGGGAGTACTCCCTGTCCCCTGGGTGCCTTAGTCGCCACGTGTCTAACAGTCCACAACGGAATTGCCATTCCCTAAACATCCTAGCTATCCTATGTACTGGGGCGTCATGAAGTGGTGGGTGTGAGCGATCCAGGACTGGGTCTACTATACAGTTAAAGTCGCCACCTATAATAACTGCCCACCGTCATATATGGAGCCAGTGCCCCTGATAAGTGCTCAAAGAACACCCCCTGATCCGTATTCCGGCCATAGACATTGATGAGTGGGATGTCCTGACCGTCGAGGCGTCCATTGACCACCACATATCGGCCCTTTGGGTCTACCTTGTGAGCAGTGTGTTAGAAGGGGACGCCCGCCCTGATCCAAATCAAGAAGCCCCTGGCAAATGCGGAGTACGTGGTGTAATACACCTGGCCTCTACACCTATGATGTAATGCCTCCCCTTCTGATGCTAGTGTATGTCTCTTGCAGCTTTGCTATGTGGACCCCCAGTCTAGTCAGCTGTGAGAAGATCTTGTAACGTTTAAGCATGGAGTGCATCCCCCGAATATTCCAGGAAAGAAGATTATATTCAGTCTGCCTGTGCATTGTAAATTAGCCTCTCCACCTCTGTCTGGCCTCCCTCTGCCCTGCCCTGTATCCGGCGCCCAATATCGTAGAATGCGAGCCTTCACGTAATACTCCTTGGTACCCCATTGGGGAAGACAACAGTGCCCCCAACTAGAACTAAGAAAACCATCCCAACTCCCCCTCCCCAGGACAAGTGAGAACGTCTCCCCATCCAAACCTTGCACACTAGTGCCTGAACAGTCAGAGTTCGGAAGTGGTGGCTAGGCCAATGTCCGCCTGGAGGACAACCGACCTCTTCGCCCCCCCATGGTCCTCCCCCCAGCATAAAGGTCTCGGGTAGTTACCGTGGAACCCCTCCTGACAATGTGTAGGGCTATACTATACTAACACCATGCCCCACCTCCTCTCAATATAGTCCTGACTGTACTTGCTTGCGCGATCCACTTAACATCAGGTCATCTGCCGATCTGGGAGTTACATGCGGCAAGGCCTGGCTGTCATCCCCCACCGAGCTCGAGCTGGTTTCAGAGTCCGAGTACCTCTACTCTTCCCCAGAGTGCAACAGTGGGTCCCCGGTGCCCGCCGCGCTCAACGAGGCCACTGCTGCAATTGCACTGGCTCTGGCCCGGTTCACCTCGTCCGTCGTCAGGTGGTTCTTTGAGGTCGTCCCTCTGTCAGGAGAGCGTGTCAAGTCCTTTTCAACTGGGTTCTTGTCTTCTCGCTGCGGGCCTCGGGGATCCTGCTGCTCAATCCAGTCCCAAACATCCTGCGGGGTAGTGAAGAATGTAGTGCCCCCGGAGCGCACTATTTAGAGTTTAGCTGGGAAGGCCATAGAATAGGACATCCCCATCTGGCGCAGTTTCCTTTTGACCGTGAGAAAGGACGCTCTCTGTTGTTGCACCTCCCGAGAGAAATCTGGGAAGATCCTTACAATGCTGTTGTCCACCTTAAGTTGCCCTTTGAGGCGCGGCTGGCTTAGAACAAGGTCTCTATCTTTGTAGAGTGGGGTTTGGGCAACCACCAGCCACGGTGGCCTGCCAGGTTGCGGTGCTCGGGCGGGAACTCTGTGTGCCCATTCCAAGGCGTAGAATGTTGATAAACCCTCTTCTGCCTCAGCTGTGCGCAGCCAGCCCTCAAGGTATGTCACCATGTCATTCCCCTCGACTTTTTCGGGTAGGCCCGTGACCCTAATGTTGTTTCGGCGGGCCCTGTTTTCCGCATCCTCTGCACGTTGTTCCAGGAACAGGATTCTTTTTTCTATGTCTGTGACTGCGTGCAGTAACAGCTACCAGTGGCTTCATGCTTTCTATCTCCTCTTCTGCAACCGTGACCCAATCAGCCAGCTTCCTGTGGTCTGCTCGTAGGAGGCCCAGGTCCTCCCCGATTGTGTTGATCTTGGTCTCCACGGCCATCCGCGATCTTTCTATGGCCTGTAGGATGTCGTGGAGTGATAGCTCCTCTTGGGGTGTCGCCCCTTCCTTCCTGGTCTCCGAGCATGAGCTTGATTCCCCGTTTTCATCGCTCGGCACCTCTTGCTGCTCAGTATCCCGTCTCAATCAGGACATGTAATAGTTAAAAGCTTTTTTCCAGCTTTTTAAATACACTGCACTATGACTTATGTGCTGTTTAGGGCCTAACCTATGTATTAAAAAGGAAGGTTTAGGCCTGGCACAAGGTTTATTTTTCCAGGTCAAAGTGGCAGTTAACAGCTGCACACACAAGCTGAAATGGAAGGCCTGAGACATGTTTAAAAGGGTTTAAGTGGGTGGCACAATCAGTGCTTTAGGGCCACTAGTAGCATTTAATTTACAGGTCCTGGGAACAAGTAATACTACATTACTAGGAACATACAAGTAAATTGAATGTGCCAATTGGGTGTAAGCCAATATTTACCATGTTTTAGGATGCGGGCACACAAGCTTTAGCACTGGTCAGCAGTGGTAAAGTGTGCAGTCGTATAAGTCAACAAAAACAAAATCAGAAAAAATAAAGCCGTAAGGCAAAAAGTTTGGGGGAAGACCACCCTAAGGCTGACAGGTCTAACAGGGACCCATTAGATCAATGTTATGCTTTAACAGTATATACTGAGACATTTAAAAAGGCACAACAGTGGTGTAAATGTAAATTGTGTTTTGTCCGAATCATAACACTCTCTGATCTATCTTTCTATGAGTCTGTCTAAACCAGGTCAACAATTCATGCTCTTTAATCTGCACTTTGTTTTCATTGCTCCTAAATGCCACTCATGGCAAATTTCCAAAAGCCTTGCAATTTCTCTGGTGGAATTACTCAACAATTCTTTAGCAGCACTCCATCCTCAGATGTTAATTAATTGTGAACCTCCCTGGAGGTATGCAATTCCTTTTTCACACCCTTTTTAGTGGCCACCCTTCTATTATCTACCTAAGCACCTTACTCAGTCCTTCATCTTCTGCAGAGCTCTCACTCAACTCTTGTTCTCCAGTGTCACAGTCTTCCTTAGCCCAACCCAGTTGTCGCTTTTAAGCAAATACCCTATAGCTCCTCCCCAGCCTGGGTACCAGTTAATGACTATGCTACACATGGAGATTAGTATAATATGCCTTTATTCTTGTGCGTGTATCCGCGAGCTCAACATTGTAAACCTGCATTCACTTTGCTATGCTCTAATGCTCGCGTCACAGTTCTACAGAGTCCATCAGGAGCAGTAAGATTTCTGTCATTGCTAACTCATCCAACACTCCATCTCCCCTTCTGTTAAATAAAAAAAAGTAAAAAAATGTTACGACTATAAACATAATCATAACTCTTCCATGAGTCTTTGTGGTGCTTTGATCACATGTCCCAACTGTGTTTCCGGAAACTGGGGACAGGCAGTAGATTTGTCCATGACCTGCATTAGCAATGTATGTTGGAACAACAGCAGTCAGAGGGTTTTTATTTTTCCTTTCAGACCCAGTCTCAGCATTGATGTCAGTGCCTGACAAGCGATAAGCCACATGTCAAAAATGCGAGGAATCTTGTATAATGGACTTCCCAGGACATTAACTAGTGACAACATAGAAGGGCTCAGCATCGAAGGAAGCATCAGACTTCTGTTTTCTAGATTGACAGACAAGCACTCAATCTCCTCTAGTGAAAATAATGTCTTTTGCATGTCAGCTCTTCTCTGCATAGGCCTTCATTTTCCTTTTATGACACAAGTCTCTTGCACAGATTTCTTCCTCAGTACTTGACCTTTTAGTGGTCCAATGAGGTAACTTGGTCATTGTGGCTCTCCCGAGCATCAGGGTTGCATGGCTTTTACCAGTGATCGAGTGAGGGGTCGAACGGTAAGCTCGAAGAGTAGAATTCAAGTCAGTTTTAAGGTTGAGCTTTTCCTGTACAGCATGTTGTTCAGCTTTCTTTAGAGAACTCATGAAACGTTCGACAAGGCCATTGGCGTGGTGCCAAAGAGGTTTGCTCTTCAGATGCATCACATTAAGATGATTGAGAATGTCTCCAAATTCTCGACTGTTCAAAGATAGGCTGTTGTCAGATTTTAAGATTGCAGGAACACCCCATCCTACAAAAATGCTGTCCAATCTCTCAATTACTCTTTCTTGAGTGATGGTTGAGAGATCTTCTATCAATGGAAAACGGGTTTGTCATCAACAATCACCATCAGGGTGATGTCCATTGTCAAGAGGACCGAAGAAGTCAATGGCAATTCTTTCCCAAGCATGCTTTGGCAACTCTGACATGTTTAAGGTGTGTTGAGTGGTTTTTGATGAAAGGCAGTTGCATGGATGACAGACCTTCAATTCTCTTTCAACTCTCTCATCAAGATGAGGAAACCAGACTTGGCCTCGGAGAGCTCTATTTGTGGCAACGATTCCACAATGTCTTTCACGGGCCACTTCAATTATCTGTTGTCGCAGACTCTCCGCACTAACAATTCTCGAACCTCTTAGAATAATACCTTCTTGAGTAACGGACCATTCATCTTTGACATTTTTAAACTTCTGGTACTCACTGGTAAGAGGTTGAGTGTACTGGTTCCAATACTGATGTGCAATAATGTCTTTCAGTTTTAACATGTCACTATCTTGACTTGTGGCAGTGACAATTTTTTCGAACGAAATGGCATCTGGTGTTTGGATTTCACAATTAAATGTATGTAGGCTTTGACTGTCTTCGAAGGGGTACCATGGCACTTGTGAGAAGTTGTCGGCAGGGTTTTGATATTTTCTTGGACTGTGCACAATTATGTAATTGTATTCTTGTAACAGTAAACCTCATCATTCAATGCGAGGAGGCATCTTGGCCTATGGATTGCCAAAGATGGTAAACAATGCTTGTTGATCTATCACAAACGTGAAAGGCTTTTCATATAAGAATAAATGAAAATGGCTATAAGCCCACACCACTGCTAAACTTTCTTCCTCAGGTTGTGAATGAGCATGTTCAGTTTGGGACAAACTTCTGCTTGCATATGCCACAATATGCCTTTGAGTGCCCGATGTGCTGTGCGAAGAATGTGCCTATTCCAACTGGGATACCGTCAACAACAACCTCAGTATGAAGCTTTGGATCAAAATATGCCATTTCAGTAGCATTCTCAATAGTATTAATTGATCTTCTTGAAGCTTTGCTCGCATTCATATGACCAATAAAACAAAATATTATTTTTTGTCAAGTCTCTCAATAGGGCATTTATGGTGGCAACATCTTGTATATAGCTAGAGCAGTAGCTGGTCATGCCAAAGAATGAACTTAACATATTTTGTGGGGACTGGCAGTTGACAACGCTTACACTTTAGCTGAATCGTGTTTCATGCCTCCATCAGAAAAGATATGGCCAAAGAATTTTAGCTTAGTCTTATGGAACTCACATTTGTCAGCATTCAAAGTCACACCTGCATCTGCAAGTAAATGACACACTTTCATGAGAGCTTTATCATGCTCCTTCTGTGTATCTCTGAAAAACAATAAATCATCACTATGATTAAATGCATTCATGACAGGCTGTATGATATGTCGAATTGCCTCTCCATACAGCTAAATGGCTGATGACACACCAAAACATAGGGCCACATGTATCATGCATTTTACAGGTCGTAAACATTGGTATGTATGAATTCCAATTTGCGATTCAGCAACATGTTACCGAATCACAATTTGGAATTGCGAATACATACCAATTCGTTATTAGGTAGGGGTGTCTTTAGGGCCTCCCTTAGTAATACTAAATCACAGTGGTATGTAGGAATCAATCATAGGTTTCAATCAATCAATCATAGATTTGTTAAGCGCACCTACTCACCCAAGAGGGTCTCAATGCGCGGGGCAGGGCAGGTCCCAGATGTTCATGGCACTCCGTCGAGGAGCCAGGTCTTGAGGTCCTTAGTGAACTTGGAGAGAGTTGGTGTCTGTCTAAGGTGTAGTTGGAGGGTGTTCCAAGCCTTGGCCGCGAAGAAGGAGAAGGAGCGACCTTGTGTTCTGGTCTTCTTGACGCAAGGCACCGTAGCAAGGGAAATCTGGGCTGAGCGGAGGGAACTTTGGGGTGGGTGGAAAGAGATGCAGTAGTTCAAGTATGCAGGTCCGTTGTGGAGGGCTTTGTGGGTGAGGGTGATTAGCTTGAAGGTGCTTCTCTTGTAGTGTCCGCAGGTGTTGGGTGATGTTGCCATGGCACGGTAGGTTGAGGGCTAATCTGGCGGAGGTGTTCTGGATGTTCTGGAGTTTACGGGTGAGGTTCTTGTTGATTCCATTGTAGAGAGCGTTGCCGTAGTCAAATCTGCTGCTGATGAGGGCGTGGGTGACAGTTTTTCTGTGTTCGAGGGGGATCAATTTGAAGATCTTTCGTAAGAGTTGGAGTGTGTGGACACAGGAGGATGAGACACCGTTGATTTTGCAGTCCATTGTGAGTTCGGAGTCCAGGATGATTCCGAGGTTTTGTGCGTGGTCATGTGGGAGGGCGGGTTCCCGAGGGCCTGGGGCTACCAGGTGTTGTTCCAGGCGTCAGGGTGTGTCGGCCCATGATGAGTACTTCGAGTTTGTCCGTGTTGAGATGTAGGCAGCTGATTTTCATCCACCTGGCGACTGCTTTCATTCCTTCTTGAAAGTTGTGTTTGGAGATGTTGGGTTTGTTGGATAGGGAGAGGATGAGTGGGGTGTTGTCTGCGTAGGATACAATGTTGAGTCCATAGGATCTGACAATGGGGGCGATGTAGACGTTGAACATGGTGGGGCTGATGGAGGATCCATTGGGAACTCTGCAGGTGGTCGGGTGGAATCGAGAGGAAGGGTGGAAGTCTGAAACGCTGCATTCTGCCAGAGAGGAATGAGCGGGTACAGACTAGGGCCTTGTTCCGGATCCCTGCATCGTGGAGTCTGCGGGCTAGTGTGCAATGAGACACTGTGTCAAAGGCTCCAGAGAGGTCCACGAGGATAAGGGCCAGAGTCTCCCCGCTGTCGAGAAGGGTGCGGATATCACCTGTTGCGGCGAGTAGGGTGGTTTTGGTGCTGTGGTTTTTCCTGAAACCATATTGGGATGTGTTGAGCATATTGTTTTCTTCAATGAAGTAGGCGAGCTGGCTGTTAACGGCTTTTTCCATTACTCTCACCGGAAACAGGAGTAAGAAGATGGGTCTGAAGTTTTTGAGGGCGATGGGGTCCGCCAAGGGTTTTTTCAGGAGAGGGTTGATCTCGGCGTGTTTCCAGTCATCGGTGAAGGAAGCAGTCTTGAAGGAATGGTTGATAACTTGTCACGAAGCTTGGGCTATGATGTTGGTGGCTCTGTGGTAGATGTAATGGGGCAGGGGTCCGTGGGGGCCCTGGAGTGGATAGACTTCATAGTCTTCCCTGTGGCTTCGGTGGTGAGAACGGCCCAGCTGTCAAGTGTTGGCTGCGTTTGTATTGGGATTGGGAAGTGTAGGTTCCTCATGTTGGTTATCGTCGTCGAAGCTGTCGTAGATGGTCTTGATTTTGTGGTGGAAGAAGGAGCCTAGTTTGTTGCAGAGGTTCTGGGAGGAGGGGATGTCTGTACTTTCACTGTTGGGTTGGGCAAACTCTTTGATGATGCTAAAGAGCTCCTTGCTGTTGCGTGCGTGGGTGGAGATTCTGTCCTGGAGTGCTTTCTTTCTTGTGTTTCTGATGAGCTTGTGGTGGGCGGTGGTGGCTGCTTTGAAGTTGTCATGGTCTGCTGTTGTTTTGGAGTTCCTCCAGATCTTTTTAAGGCATCTGAATGTTTGTCTGGATTCTAGGAGTTCGATGGAGAACCAGCTGGCTCTCTTGGAGTGTGTGTTTGTAGTTTTCTTGAGGGGGGGCGATGTTGTTGGCACATTCGGTGATCCATTTGTGCGGGGTTCAGGCTGTGGTCGTTGGGTCATCATCCGTGGTGGTTGGAGTGGAGCTGCTGAGGAAGGCGGTGAGCTGGTCATTGGAGCTCTTGTTCCATTTTCTGCGTGAGAGCAGGTGTGGAGGTTTGCGGGTAATGCTAGTATTCAAGGTGAAACGTATGCAATGAAGGTCCATCCATGGGAGTTTGGAGGTGCGGCTGAAGGTGATGGAGTCGCCCGCTGTGAAGATGGTGTCGAGGATATATCCTGCTGAGTGCGTGCGTTCTGGTATGATCTGTTCGAGTCTAATGTTGCAGAGGTTGTCCCGGAGGGAGGTAGAGTTGGGGTCTTTGGGGTTGTCGAGATGGAAGTTGAGGTCTCCCAGTAAGGTGTAATTGGTGGAGGTGATGTCTGGCGGGATGATGATATCGGTGATGGAGTCGGAGAAGGGTGCATGGGATCCGGGGGGTCTGTAGACGAGGGTGCCCCGGCGTATGGTGGTCGGGTCGGTCTGTATCTTGAAGTGTAGGTGTTCCATCAAGTCTGTGGGCCCGTCGGTGTGGTTGCTCAGTGGGAGGTTGGATTTGTGGGGGACGCCTCCTCTGGGTCGATTTGGGCGGTCCTTCCGGGAGATCTTGTTTCCTTTAGGGATGGTGAATGACTCATGGAGTTTCATACATTCAAATAGCGATTACCTAATTGCAATTCACAGAGAATCACAATTAGGTAATCGCTATTTGAAATAATCATACATGTGGCCTTTAGTCTTTTGTATCGGAGCACACCAATATGTGTAGAAAAGGTTGTACTGTACCTGCAACTCTCCTTGAGTTCCAACTGATAATATCCTTTATTCAAATCAAGGCGAGAGAAGACCTTCAGACCATTCAATTGGGTTATCATGTCAGCAGTGTGTGAACCTGGATGTCGTTCTTGTTCATTTGCCTTGTTCACTTGACGAATGTCAACGCAGATGAATACAGCTGCTTCACTGTCCTTTTTGGGCACTACCACAATGGGAGAACCCCAGGGCCTTGGACTACTGGAAAGGTCAGTGATATGTTTTAGCAATGATTCAAGTTCTTTTTCAACAACTTCCTGTAAATGAAATGCAGTTTGTGTGTTTTTGAGCAATAGGATGAATGTTGTCATTAACATGTAATTGTACTTTTATAGTCATCCTAACCCAGGAAACAACATTGGAAATTGGCTTACTATTTTGTGATAAGCATCCATGTTATACTTCATTGATATCATTCCCATATCAACATCTGTGCTGAAAAAACAGGTACTTGACACCATCCCTTGAAGTACATAAGTGGGTGCTTGTATTTACGTTTTCTTTTGTTTCCTCGTTGCTTCAAATAAACCATGACTTTTTAATGGTCTCAAGGCAGCCCATGTATACATTTTAGTTTTAAGGGTTTAAGTCGCGGCAATGGATATAGTTAATTGTATTTCTCCTCAGGCATTATGCTTATCAACGCGCCACTGTCTATAATAAAAGGTATTGAGCAATTGTTTACCTTTAGTGTAATCTTTGGACAAAGTTAGAATAACTTTGGTGCCTTTTCATGTGGACTTTTCTTCGAACTGTATTTTTATTCACAAGCTGCTAGTCCAAAATTCTCACATGTATGTAAACATCGACATCGAATTTGCCTTAATTGGTGTGGTCACTTGGCCTTGTGAGCATGCGTAGAGCATCTCTTCTGAAGCGTTCGGGCAGCCATTTTGACTTTGCGCTGTGTTGCACTCATTTTTCCTTTGCCATGCAAACTGTTACAAAATGGTTCTCTTTCCACAGCTTTTGCAAACCTGTCCAAAAGCGGGACATTTACCATCTTGTGGGAATGAAAATCCACACCTGAAGCACAATTTGTTCTTCCTTGGAGACATTACTCTGTGTCCCACAGCCTTGTGCTTTGGCTTACTTTTTATGTTAATGACTGACTCCCTCTGGGCACCTCCAGCCTCAATGTTAGCAGTTTGTCAATTGGCACTTTCTTTAACTCTAGCAGCCATGAGAACTCGCTCCAAACTGAGGTGCTTATTATGAGTATGGCAGTCCTCGGGCTGCTGTAAGCGCCTACAGGACCACACATCCACTGGGATCCAGGATCCCGCGGAGGTGGAAATGTGGAAAGTGGTAGGAATAGGCTGGCAGTGCCAATGCAGGCACAGCCGAGCATATTCCGAGTTGCATTTCCACCACCCATTTCATGACGGTGACCCTGCCGTAAAAAGGGTGGCGGACATGCATGGAAGGGGGCCCGAACAGGCCCCCTAAATGGATTTGCACATGTTGTGCCCCCCTGTATGTTCACCTTTATTCCTGCACTGTGTGGCATGCATGACATGGTGCATGACACACCATACAAGAATGTACTCTAGGCACTGCTTGTTAGGCTGTCCTATAAGCCTAACAGATCATTGCAGTGACACCAGCTCCACATCGCCTGCCCGCCTTGGATTCAACTCGGAATCCAGCGGCCGGGTGCACTCCAGGCTTGGCGGTCCTCCTGGAAGTGCAGCGGCAGCAGTCCTACAGGAGGACCGCCAAACTCATAATGAGGCCCTAAGAGTTTCTTTCAGCATTCATCATCTGAATGAATCTTTCAGGCATCCGTCAATAACTCTGAGGTATATAGCTTCGTCATCATTGAATTAAATGAACTTACAGTGTTTGATGAGTGTATCGACTCTCTCCAAAACGCAGTCGATGGTTTCACCATCTTTCTGTCGCTCTTGACGGAAAATTTACTTTTCATGATTTACATTCGGCATTGGATTGGACTTGAGATTCAACACTTCTTTGACTTGATGGTATGACATTTCGTCAACTTGCAGCATTTTCTTCATGACTTCTTTTACACCTTCACCAGCTAGATTCTTAAAGTATTTGATAATATTCTTGTTATCTGTTTCTTCTAGTGCATCAACAAAATCATCAAATGTCTCTATCCAAGCAGTCCATCTGTCACCAATATTCAGCTTTTTGGCGGTATGGAATGGTGGTGGTAGTTACAGGAAGGCAGCAACATTATAACCATTTGAGTTATTGACTGACACAGAGTGGAGGTCTCTCCGACATTGTCTGCTGTCCACTAGGACCTGCTTCATTCATACCATCTCTATGGCCCTGTGCTGTTTTGGCCACTGGGTAATCTTGGCCAGTCAGTGGATTTGTGACCTCTCACTTGGTCTCCATGGTCGCCCTTCACTTTTCTGGAGACCTTTGGAGTTGTTCTGAACCGTAATCCAGCAGTTTTGATGGCGTGCCGCTTTTGGTATGTACAGCTCCATAAACACAACCGCCGGCACTTCTGGGGCTACTAGACCCAGATATGTGGTATAAAGACTCTCTTTACTTAGTTCTATTAAGCAGATGACTGTTTCTTGTATTTGAATTGCTTTGCCTATAAGCAGTTTTTTATACTGCCTGACACCTGGTTGATCTCTGACTCAGCATTTCTGATCGCAGCGTTATCTTGCAATCGGGTGTTGCCGTTTGCTGCTCTTTTCAAAACCTAGTTGTATCCGCCTTTAGCATTATCACTCTGCATGATGTAAAGCTTTAGGTTGAGTAGTAACATCTTTTTAAAGGAATCCCAGCAGCTCTTGGCCAACGATGTGCAGACTTCTCAGTGAAGCTTTTATCTTCAGATGCTTTACACAGGCTAATTGTGCTTTGACTCCACATACGCCAAACGTCGATTCGGCACTTTGACTGAGCCCCACATGGCACAAACTAGCAGTTTGTTGGACCATGGCAAACTCTCTGGGAGAGCACTGCTGCTCTTTGGGTTACTGGTTCGCTATCTCATTGCCAGTTGTAGCGTCCTCCTCAGCCTGAGTACCTGCTAATTCATATGCCACACAGAGCTTAGTATAACATGTCTTTATTCTTCTGCGTGTAACTGCAAACTCAACATTCTAAACCTACTGTCAGGTCGCACCGGAGAAGGTCCCGGAGCCAGGAGTAAACACTGACACACAGAAGAGTCAGAACTATGACTCCCGTCATGCGGTGTATTCAGGAAATGCTGCGCACGCATTTTCACACTCTCGCAGCCACCCTGATAAATCAGTTCTGGGTCATTAGACATGGGCGATTATTCGTAGGATTCTGTCACACTGTTTGGGAAGGGGTCCCGGTCCGGTAAGGGTGCATATTGCATCGCGTACTTTGTGGAGCCATTTGCTCATTGTTCTGGGGAAATAAACTGCGCGGTTGCGGTAGTACATAGTGTAACATTTGCCAGTTGCTCATTCTTTTCCGTTGGCGAGTTTCTTCTGAAACTCATGCGAAAAGAAAGGCAAGAGTTGCGCTGTTCCTGCCTGGGCTTTTTCTTCGATTCCTTATTTTGTGAGGATGCGTATTTGGGAGCTGGTGTAGGGATTTCCCTCAGGTCTGGGACGCTTTACGGACTGGGATATCAGTTCCTGAACACCAGCGTTGCTAGTTGGTATCAAGGTATCTGGGAGTGCTGTAACTTCTCTTACACCATGGTAACTGGAGTGAACCCATTAATCAGAAGTTTCCATGTCTTGATTATACGATGAACTTTTCCCTCTTATTCTTTGGGTGCTACACAAGTGGAAGGAATGTTCACCTGTGTTTGGATGTTTGTTATGTACAAGTGTGAGATGCTATGATTTGAACAGCACATTTATTTTGTGTATTGCTTATTCTGTTTGTGCATAACAGGGGCTTGGTGTCAGAACCTAGGAAGGATATTTCTCACTTCCCCTGTGATTCTTGACTGTACAGATAATAGGGTATGCAAGAAGCCTTGAACTAAAAGCTAATAGAACCGTATGAGATTGAATGGTTATATTGAATGGTTTATTTTCCCTTCCCATAGTGGTTCATACCAACACAACATTTAAGGCCAACAAAAAACCGTATGATCATCTGTAAGTAAGTGAAATGTATTTGTTGATTACTTAAAATCATTACAAACAGCAAAGTGCATATCCAAAATGAAATCAGATTAAAAATATACAGATACAGTGAGTTTTTATATCCAAGATGAGATCAACAGCTGAGCCCTAACATGGTTTGTTTGACTACAAATAAACGGTTTACTAATAAACAATTAGCAGCAAAAATTAAAGTGCCTTGTGCTAGCAGAAAAATTTTGCAAGTAAACTTTTTTAAGTTGGTAAGGGTACATGATATACAACACACCAATAGGCAGCAAAAATTAAGGTGCCTTGTGCTAGCAACTTAGAATTATCAGGTAAATATTTAAATTTAAAAAGTGTACATGAAATACCATCCACCATTATGGAGTTGCATTAAAAATACTACGATACATAAAATACACCCCATCGATTAGCAGCAGAAATTAAAGTGCCTTGTGCTAGCAGCAAACATTTTAGGTAAACCTTTTAAAGTGGTACAGGTACATGATATACAACACACCAATTAGCAGCAAAAATTAAAGTGCCTTGTGCTAGCAACTTAGAATCATCAGGTAAACTTTTAAGTTAAAAAAGTGTACATGAAATACCATTATGGAGTTGCATCAAAAACATTACGATACATGTAATACACCCCATCGAGTAGCAGCAGAAATTAAAGTGTCTTGTGCTAATGGCTAGAATTATCAAGAAAACTTTCAAATTAAAAAGTATACATAAAATACGATCCACTGTTATGGAGTAGCATTAGATACAGTATGGTACATTTATAATAATACATTTTAAACAAGCTTAAAATAGCCCACAATCTCCCTAAAAGCATTTAAAACCAATATATCATTGCCACTTTTTAGATAGATGTCATAGCAGAAATGGCTTCACTTAAAATATCTATGTTACAAAGTTTCTTTTCAGCTATAAAAATAAACTAAACAAATTGGTAAATGAGACGAATGGTAGCACCACTTAGACATATAAAAATTGCAGTCCTGCAAGTTCTTACTCCCAATTCATTAAAAATGGACTTTAAAACGTTCTTCTGCTCTTTTTGGACACAGGGTTACTATATGCAGTAGGGTTTCCTCACACAACCTACATAACCTACAAAGGTTGGACGGCCACTTTTTCTCCCATTTTGGAATTCCGTCTTTATCAAAGTTACGTAAAACACTCATTTAAATAGGTTTGCCAACTTTTCGCATATTTACTTTTGTTATCTCATGCCAACACCGATTTGCTAGAGAACCCTCTTCAGCTCGAGACAGTGTCAATAAGGACTTTAAAAATGTAGATTGTCTGACCAAAATCTGTTTCTTTAGACCAAATTCTAGTCTTATATTGGCATGACTAGTATATCAGGGAATTCTAAAAACTGATTTATATGTCCATAATTCAATATCATAAAGTATTTTCACATCTTTACCACGGAAGATAATGGAACCATAGTCCAAAGATGGAATTAGCTTTGCTTTCATAACCTTCAGCAAGTGATCATAATTTGGGCATAATAGCTTATCTCTCAATTTTCTAAAAGCAAATGCGAGCGATGTGCCCTTAGCTTTAAGGTTATTAAAATGCTGCCTAAATGACATGCTATCATCAAATGTGATTCCCAAATATTTATACGATTTTACACATTCAATAACCAAACCGTTGATATTCCATTCTTTTAATCCTAATTTGCCTCTTCCCACGGTCATTATTTTTGGGGTTTTTTTGTATTTATTTTTAGATCGTTTTGTGTAACATATAGGTTAAAAGAGTCTATTAATCTTTTTAGTCCTATGACAGTTTGGCATAGTAAAATGGTATCGTCGGCATACTGTAAGTATTTAATCTCTTTACCCAACACAGCAGGAGAGTGGGCATTAACATCATTAAAATGGGCTGGGAGATTCAAGGCGACGAGTAGTGTGTCTTCCGTCGCCTACTTTGATCTCTACCCATGTATCGGAATATAATAATTTGATCATTTTTAAAAGGGTGTTAGATATACCCCAATTGATTAACTTCGACCAAAGTACATTTCGGGGCACAGAATCAAAGTTGGCTTTTAGGTCAATGAAACAAATATACAATTTTTGTTTCCTATATTTGGATCTTTCGCCTAATAATGTTAATAAAATCAAGTTAGTATAAGTCGATTCTCCCTTTCTAAAACCGGTTTGTAAATTTGGGATCAAATCCTCTCTCATGGCCCATGATTCCAGTTCTTCCAGAAGACAACTAGCAAATATTTTTGCTTCTACATCTGTCAATGCTATTAAGCGATAATTTGCGGGGTTGTCCTTGGGGCCACTTTTATAAATTGGTTGGATAATGCTTCCCTGCCATGACTCCGGAATCAAGGCTGTTTTAAGCACATCATTTAACAGGAGCGTTCTCTGGCCAATCTTTTAGGTTTACTTTAAAAATGGCGTTCGGAATTCCATTCGGGCCAGGTGCTCCGTTTGATCTAATCTTATTTATTACTTTTTTGACTTTATCAACTGACCATGGCTCATTATCAATGCAACTTGATGGTTCATAAACACTTAGGTCTGACCCGCCATTTTCTAATATCTCTAGTTGGCCATGATGAGTAGGATTAATTTTACCATCATCGCACTGTGGGCCCGGGGGGACAGTTTTAAGATTATTAAAAAAGTTTACCCAACTTAGTTCATCAATGTTGGCACTATTACTTCTATGATTACCATTTTCAAGGTTGTTAACAATTCTCCAAAATATATATGTACAAGACCTATCACACCAACAGAAATTATTCAACAATAAAGTTTGGTACAGTATATCATTTCACACAAATCATAGAAGTCAGGTAGAAATTGTAATTCATTTAATCTTTGAGGCTTTCCCCAAGTCCAGCCAACACGTGTTTCGTCGATTGGGCAGGAACCCACGACTTCATCAGGGCTGATATTCGACGTTTATAAACTTTTATGACTTCTGGCTGGTTTTAATTCCGACCCAGCCTTATGTGGCATGTCTTTCAAAATACGGAAGTACGCGCCGCACACAAAGCAGAATACGTTGCTTCAGGACTCCGAAATATTGGGAGCGGGGACAATTTTTCCTTCGATAACATTACTGGAGGAACGATTAGACGACTACCTTTAATTACTGGATCGGGACAATATTCTCAGATCACTACGGGGATTCAAATATTTACCTATTTTAAGAGGCGCCAAAGATACTAAGACCAAGACTCGATAAGATTTCTTCACCCATGCCACATAAGGCTGGGTCGGAATTAAAACCAGCCAGAAGGCATAAAAGTTTATAAACGTCGAATATCAGCCCTGATGAAGTCGTGGGTTCCTGCCCAATCGACAAAACACGTGTTGGCTGGACTTGGGGAAAGCCTCAAAGATTAAATGAATTACAATTTCTACCTGACTTCTATGATTTGTGTGAAATGATATACTGTACCAAACTTTATTGTTGAATAATTTCTGTTGGTGTGATAGGTCTTGTACATATATACTGAAATCTGTGGATTACTGGTGGGTAAGGATGACAACCCATGCCTAGGCACCCAACAACATATATAACCACTAGCATAGGTAATCAGCCTATATACTGTCAAGCTCCATAACCATCGAGATCAGTCATCCTTCTTATCTTCACAATTCTCCAAAATAACCGTGAATCTTCAGATTTACAAGCAAAATGTAATTTAGACCAAGTTTCTTTGTAATATGCTTGTTTAGCTTTCCAAATTTCGTTCCTGTATCCCTTTTTCAATTCTCTAATTTGTTAGAATATCGCAAAATTAGATGTTCCTTTTGCCTTCCTATACAATGCTCTTATTATTTATTGAGACTTATTTTAAGGTATAACAAACGATGGGAAAACCACCCTGGATTCTTTGGATTCAAAGTTATACCTTGAGAGGGTTTTAAATTAGAAACATTAGCCAAAAGAGCGGAACATAAACAAGGACAAAGAGCAACCATAGATTTCCCTTCAGCAGTAGCATCTTGGACATCTAAAATTAAACGGGAAAGGACTTCTAAAATATCTTTTTCAGTTCTCTCATTCCATATTAACCTTTTAAGGTTAAAAGGAGTAGAAACAGCTTTGATTATTCTAGTTTCTGGTAAATAATCAAAAGAGAAAGCGAGAAAAATAACTTATGGATTATGATCGCTCTCAATCCTTGGAACTACCTGATAACTTTGTACTAGGTTAAAAAGTTTCTTAGAGATTATGGAGTAATCAATTATAGAAGGGCTACACGTTTTATTAAACGTCGGTGTGTTATCTTCATCTTGCATAATCTTTAGGTTGCATTTTATAAACTCACAATTAATCCATTGGAATAATATTTTTGAGTGTGTATTCAGCTTTTTATACGAAAAAAGATGCATGTTAAAATCCCCAGAGATGAAGATCATTGAATCTAGATGGTCGTAGTATAACACTTTCACCATTTCCCATGGACATGTAAGTTGCGTGGATCAAACCTTTTTTTTCGAACTCAAATAAACATTTAAGAAAATATTTGATTGTTTGGAGATTATTTTGATACATGTATCCATTTTGCCTGAAGGTCCGTCTCAAAATGCTTAACATCTAGATTCAAAGAAACATATATAGAAAGGCCGCCACTAGGACGGCCAGTAGAGGCCTCACGAATAGCCCCATTCAAATATTCAAAATAACCAATAACGGGTTCACTAAACATATTCCAAGTTTCTTGTAGCATTAATATATCGAAAGTTTTTAAAAAACGTATTACATTCAAATCCTCAAGAAGTGATTTAAAACCATTTGTGTTCCAAGAACAGATTTTGAAAGGTTTTAGTACTTTTTCAAGAGAAGACCGGCATCAGTCTTTCTTCACAGAATTTCCATTTGTTAATATCGACGGAAGCCAACTCCAATCCTCAAACGGATTGGGTACTTTCTTAACTCTTCACATGTTCGTAGACCTGGTTGACAACTCATGATCTTAATACCACATGACAAATTCAACTCTGTTGATGGGCCTGAGGCACCTTTCAGCACTCTAACATGTGATATCGGGCCTATTTTTTGTTCACACTTCTTTAAGACCGGGCTGCAAGGTGACTTACTAGGAATCAACAGAGTTGGATATTGTGACCCATAAATTCTCCAAACTTTGATGCCCCACTTCTCAAATTGATTAGTGTTGGCAATTATTTTACTAACAATTTCATCACTTTGCCAAGTTGTAACAGTTATTTCACTATAAAAATTATTACAATCTTTCTTAAACTCCACAGATTCCAAATCATCTGATGTTACATCCTTCAGATCTATAATTGCATTTAATAATTTCAAGATATTTCCACGGTTCAAAATATCATAGGGGCCTCTTGTAGAATACTGAGGACAGAAGACTACTTTCTTCATTTCGTACCAAAGATCAGAGGTCTCTATTTCCTCCTCATTTTTAGAGCCGACTGAAACCCTCTTCCCAATACTAGGAGCCGAGACAGGTGCTGTTGTGGTAAATAAAATTACCGGACTATTTTTCTATACATTAAATGACAATAAAGGATAGCTCAATAAATGAGAGGCAGAGTCCGTGGTATCTGAGTCATACGGGCTTTAATTAAGGTTCTCGAGAACCGGGACATCGAGTTCCATCACCACTAAGGTTCAGGAAGGGACATTCAACATTTTATTAACATCACACATTATATATAGTAAAACAGTATAATTGAAATGAATACAGTAGGCGTAACAAGTGAAAAGAGAGAGATAAGAACACATGTGCGTAACAGGAGGCGTGTAAGAGGGCGTACACGTAGGCGTGTGTTGGAAACGTCACAGAAGTGTCATAAGTGGGTGGATGCATAGAGAAATTCTGCAGGGTCAGCAGAAACCTTTGGCATGGGTGCGTGCGCAACTGAGCATGACGTGGTATAGACGTGTAACTGGGGAGAGCTGGGGGCTTGACTTTAGCTCTAGTAGAGGAGTCTGGTGTCTGGGATGTCAGAACGACCTGTACCTATAGCATATCTGGTATCTTATGTTTGGAGGATGTATTGTCTGAAGTAAAAGGTCTCTCGAGCAGAGGCCGTTCAATACTGAATGCTAGGGCGTGCATACGTGTCTTGGTGCAATGCGCGGGGCCATGGGCCTACCATGGTAACGGGTTCTGTAAATCACTTGCAAGGAGGACAGGAAGGCCGGGCCCTTTGCTCTGCAGCCGGGAATATGTTTACCTATTTCACTAGACTGGAATGTGTTTTCGAGGAGGCTGAGCAGATAACTGTAGGCAAAATACTGTCTTGGCAGGCAGGCCAGGCTGAGCCGGGCACCGCTTCGCTGGGCAGGAAGTAAGGTAGAGGTCAGGGATGCATACCTAAACTGCAGTTTCAGAGACAGAAGAGACTCGGAGCCTCAATTAAGGGCCTGGCTCGACTGAGCCAGAAAACGTGGAAAACGTGTGCTTCGCGTTATTTAAAAGTGTACCATGTAAAGACGTTGGCACCATAGGCCTAAAAGCCAAATTAACGGGGTTTTCATGGAGGACTGGATAACTGACATGTTAACGTTGGACGCAAATGCATATGCGTCTTCGTGGCATGCACGGAAAAGGAATTACACGACATACATGGAACATGGGTGCACGGATAGGGTGCGAGTGGGGGACACATTGATTACCTAAAAATTTCTATTTCCTCATTCCCTCCTTGGCCCCTACTACACCCTTTAGGATATGTCTATCTTCATGAGACTATCTATCTGTTCGTATAGCATCATTTGTTCATCTTTTTTTATTCGGGAACGGGAACGTGCACTTGGACGGGGAATACAAGCTGTGGCGCACAAGCCGCAAATCGCTGGCCCACATTGCAAACAGAGACAACAACCGAATACTATGAGCAGTATTATTCCTAGGAATGACAATATTTTCCATCCCCAGGCGGATATCACACTCCAAAGCCAACCGGACCAAGTCCAGGTGCCAGGATTCTGGTGTATCAGGTGAGCTATCTCATGAAGCCTTGTTATGGCTTTATATACTGATGGTGCGTTATTAGGAATGAAAATACAACAACTGGATCCGATGACTCTACAAGCCCCGCCCCTATCGGCCAGGATGACGTCAAGGACAAGGCGGTTTTGAAGAACAACAAGTCTCATAGCAGACTGCTCTTCGGTCAGGTTACCTAAAGCAGAAGTAGTCTCAATCACTACTGCTTCCAAACTTCTGGTTAATTTGCGTATCAGTTTACTGTTTTGGACAGGACCTACAAAGAAAAGAATCCTTTATTGAAATCTGTATATTGCTCCGATGTTGTTTCAGTCTGGTCGACAATCGGGGTCTTGATCTCCCTTCTATGTCTTACATGCACAAGATGTGGATTTCGATGATAATCAGGTGGGGCTAGGAAAACAGGTGGCAATAGGAATGCGATATAACACGTTCCATCCCAATCTAATGGCAGACGTACATAAGCTGTCTGACCACATATAAAATAAGAATGGCGGGAAGCTTTGAAAGTAGACTTTCCTTTATCACTGAATTCGACCACAGTATTACAATCACTGTGTCCTAGATGTACTGAACCATTCTTTCTGACGCATAATTCGCCTTTCACTGGCAAAACTGTAATAAACGGCAAGTCCGAATTAGTCTCGGATTGAACGTTCAGAATCATGAGGTTAAGTGTAAAATTACCTAGTCCATATACTTCATTTTCTAGATCGGTCCCTGTCCTCTGGGGAAGACCTTCCTTGTCTGGGAAACATATTTTATTCATAACTGTATTAAGGTTCCCCCATATCCAATTGCCTTGGGAAACTGTGGACTTACTGTCTAGGGATGACATTAAAGTAAACCATGCACCGCACGACCCATTATGTGTAAACGGATAAGGAAAGAGGGGCAGAGCTCCCTTGTATTTCTGATAGGGAGGGAGTCGGCCACATACCCAGCAATTTGTGGCATTGCTGGTCTGGTGAGAATGGTGTAACATACGGATAAAAGTATTGTTGCGCATTGCTAATCGATAAGACAGCTCGTGAGGGGGCAGGTCACTGAAAGTGTGCTCTACAGTGTCATTAGAGGAAGTATGTACATGTGAACCAAGAGGAAAGAAAACATGTAGCATTAAACTTATGCATATGATCGTAAGACTCAGAAGAAACATAAAAATTAAAGTAATGACGCATCTGCTGTGCAAGTTTTTGCAATATTTTTCTCTCTTTTCGATTCGCCTATCTCTCTGACTACTTGGGTCTATCTTATACATGTCAGAAACCTGTCTAACCGCTTCACCCGAGGGGGACTTAAACAATTAAACGCTGTCTGACTTACTAGACCTCAACTTAGTTCGGTACTCCTGTTGTGGAGTTTTCTCTAACAGGGGGAGTTTAGAGTCTGTAGCGGGGCAGTCCTTGGGAACAGTCTTTGGACACAGTCCATAAAATCTTTTAACGTGGCTGGAGTGTAGCCACCCCTACCTGCCTTCGATCTTCACAGCGGTCCTTCTGGTCATCAACACCAGTTTGGGTTCCTTCCACCTGGGCTCCAGAGGGCTTGATCGGTCAAAGTTGCGGACCAACACCAGGTCTTCTGGAACGATTTCATGCGGTTTCACCTGGGTGTTGTCCGGGAAGGCAGCCGCGACCTGTGAACGACAAGATAGTAGTGCAGACATCAAGGAAGCCAGGTAATCTGTCAGCATAGTACTTTCAACATCTGTGATTTTGCGAGGCATAGGCGTACCCCACATATTTGGGGGACATCCGAAGACTATTTCATACGGGGACAGTCCGGTTCTGGAATGGGCTACCATACGCATGTAAAAGAGGGCAACCGGCAAGGCTACCATCCAATCTACTCCTTTTTCTGCACAGACCTTCGCTAACCGTGTTTCAGGGTTTGATTATGTCTCTCAGCGAGACCGGCGGCTTCGGGGTGTCGTACGCAGTGGAATTTCCACTGGTATCCTAACAGGAGTGATACCTGTTTCATGAGCTCGGACGAGAATGGCTGTCCATTATCAGAGTACACGACACGGGGCAAGCCGTATCGCGGGAAAAATTCACGGACCAGCTGTTTGGCAGTGGTTACAGCAGTGTAATCTGGGACTGGGTATGCTTCTGTCCATCGGGAAAGGGCACATACAACTACGAGGACATACTTGAATCCTCGGCATCTGTCCATCTGGATATAATCCATCTGGAGGACTTCAAAAGGATGGTCAGGAGGATGAAATCCACCTTGCTCCACGGGGATACCTTTGCCTGGATTGAACTGACAACAGATCATGCAGGTACGCACTTTCTGTTTTGCTGCTGCACGTAAATGCTTGTTGAACCAAAGATTCTGAATGCTGTCTAACATGGCTTTCTCTCCTAAGTGTGCTGGACTATGTGCTGTATTAATGATAACTTGAACCATAGAGTCGGGGAGGAACCATGTGGCTCTTCCCTTCGTCATCCATCCCTGATCTGTCTGGATCCCTCCTTGTTCAGTCCATTTCTTGATTTCATCTGGGGTTGCATGTGTCTGTATGTCGAGTACATCTAGTGTGGGATCCTTAACCGTCATACAATGTGTCAGTGAAGTCACTTCAGTCTTTGTCGTATCAGTCGGAATGTCTGTTTGAGTTTGAGCTGTGAGTTTAGCTGTTCGATCTGCCAGGTCGTTACCCTGGGAAATAGTGTCAGTGACTTTAGTATGTGCTTTGCACTTCATGATGGCTATGGCTGTAGGCAAATGTATTGCTTCTAACAGGGCTTGAATGAGGGGACCGTGTTGTATCTTGGCACCGTGAGAAGTTAAAAAACCTCTTTCTTGCCAGAGAACACCGAAGTCGTGAACGACTCCGAATGCGTACTGTGAATTTGTGTATATGTTTACTTTCTTGTTCTTGGCTCGTATACAGGCTTGGGTCAGAGCGATGAGCTCTGCTGCTTGAGCAGACAGTGTGTCAATACAATGTGTTTCTATGACTTCAGTTTCAGTGGTCACTGCATATGCGGCTACTAACTCTCCTGTACTTGTTCTCATACATGAACCATCCACATAAAGTGTCAGGTCTGGGTCGGGCAATGCAATGTCTGTCAAGTCTTGTCTGGGCTTTGTCACGGTATTAATGACTTCCACGCAGTCATGTGGTGCTGGATCTGCTATAATCGAGGGTAACAGTGTGGCAGGGTTTAGTATGTTGCAACGTCTGATTTCTATGTGTGGTTGGAACAGTGTCAGTTCATAACCTGTCAGTCGTGCTATGGTCAAGTGCTGAGTCTGGGTTCGGTTTAGGAGAACTTCCACGGAGTGTGGAACTTGTACTGT
This sequence comes from Lissotriton vulgaris, assembly GCF_964263255.1. Classification (NCBI taxonomy): domain Eukaryota; kingdom Metazoa; phylum Chordata; class Amphibia; order Caudata; family Salamandridae; genus Lissotriton; species Lissotriton vulgaris. The sequence continues at coordinate 901,359,475 of NC_141695.1, forward strand.
CAGAGGATGTCCTAACACTATTGAGTCGCTTTGTCTGATAGCTAGAGATGTTGCTGCAACTGATTTCAGGCACGCAGGCAGAGCCTGGGCTACTGGATCCAATGTACTAGAAAAATAAGCGCAAGGCTTGTGTTTTCCTGCTTGATCCTGTGTGAGAACAGATAATGCTGTGCCATCGCGTTCTGTGACAAAAAGTGTAAAAGGTTTACTGTAACATGGTGTCGCTAAAACTGGTGCTTGACAGAAAGCTTTCTTCAATTCATCAAAAGCTAGTGTATGTTCCTGAGTCCAAGGGAGGACAGTCGAAGTCGCTGCCTCCTGTGTTGTCAACTGTATGAGTGGCTTGGCTAGATATGCATACTGGGGAATCCATTGTCTGCAGTACGAAGGGAGGCCAATGAAGGCCCGTACTTCCTTTTGTGTCTTGGGTTGTGGCAGATGTGCAATTAACTGGATATGATCAGGTGTCAACTGTCTACCCCTCTTGGACAGCAAGTGTCCAAGGTATACCACTTGCTGGGCACAGAATTGTAGCTTCGAAGGGGACACTTTATGCCCCTTTTCGGCCAAAAAATACAAGACTGTCAGTGATGCGCGTTCGCAGTCACGTTCGGTCCGTGCTGTGATAAACAGATCGTCAACATATTGGAGTAGGGCAGTGTCAGTAGGCATGTGAATACAGTCTAGTTGTCGTTTTAATGCTTGGCTGTAAATACTAGGACTTTCTGTGAACCCTTGAGGTGCACGTGCAAATTTGAAGCTTCGGCCATTTAAACAGAATCCGAAAAGGTACTGGCTTTCCGGATGAATGGGGACACTAAAGAAGGCGTTCTTAAGATCGATAACAGTGAAGAACGCTGCTTCGGAATCAATGGCAGTCAATAGGGAGGAAATATCTGGGACCACTGGGTACTGGGGTATTATGCATTTATTTAACTCTCGAAGGTCGATCACCAATCTGTAGACTGGTGGTGCATTCGGGTCAGTTCGTTTAAGAATCGGGATGATTGGAGAATTACATACATTGGAGTCAGTTTCTACAACCACTGCTTGTGCAATGAGCAATGAGCTCGTCAATAATTTTCAGTAAGGCTGCTACAGCCTCAGGTGGCAACTTGTATTGTCGGATTCGGGGCAGTACAACACCTTGTTTGAGAGTGACACGGTATGGTGTAATGTGCATACAACCTACATCAGTAGGACCTTGTGCCCATAAATGCTGTGGTACATTCTGCAATCTTGGATCAAAATCTCTCAACACATAATGTCCTTTAAAATCACGTAAAAACAATCTCACTCCTTCCGGAGAACAACATATCACTGCTCCTAGTGCTTTCAACGTTTTTATACCAAGCAAGTTTTCAGGACATGATTTCGTAAGTAACAAGTCTGTAGTACGAGACAATGGACCAACTTCTAGGGAAACTGGCTTTGACACTTCGTTAACAATAGGCTTTCCTGAAAATCCAAGGGAAACATTCTGTGAGCCTGAGAGGGGTGCCCCTGGAACCTCGTCATGACTAATGGTAGTTCTGCTCGCCCCTGTGTCAATCAAAAATTTTCTGTCTTTCCCTAATACCTGACTATGTACATAGGGACCCTCTTGATCTACAGGAACCTCAATAAGGGGCAAGCCAACCTCCCTCTCTAGGCTGTTTCATGAATACTGCTGATAATCGGGGTAATCTGATTGTGCATACTGATACATTTGCTGTGTAACATGTTGCGTGGCAGCAATGGGTTGGGGCTTGGGTACAGCTACTGTCTGTTGTGCATTCTGTGGAGGTTGCGTGTTCTGTGGAATATTCTGTGGAACATGTTCTGGTCTAGGTGGACGCGGTCTTTCTTTCGTCCTGCCTGTAGCAATATTGTATTTTAGAACGGTACATTCGTTTATATAGTGACCTGGCTGTTTACAGTAGTTGCAATTCCCTTTAACTGGGACGGACTGGGCAACTAGTACTTTCATTTTCGTATCTTTCATACGTCTCTGTTCATGTTCGTGTTCCTCTCTGATTCGGTTCTGGTGGTACTGTAACATTTGTAGCATTTGGGAAGGGGTATTAGCTTGCCATGTACTCTCAACCTTCAGTACTCTGTTTTTAACCTGTGGTAAGGAATTCTCGACTAATTTGGTCACAAAAAGATGTGGATAAGATTCACTACTTGTTTTCAGGCCGCTATTAATAATGAAACATTTCTCGAATCTGGAATAAAAATCACTAGTGTCTTCGTCTTGTTTCTGTTTGCAGGCTGAGATTGCATCCCAGTCTTCCTTTTTAACTGTCAATAACCTCGGCAAGACCTGTACTAATAATCCTGGTAATGCTTTAGCTTTTTCCCCAAGACCTGTACCTGGGACTCGCCCATCTTCTTCAGTTTCTAATTCTGGCCAAATAATTTTTTTATCTCCCACCTCCCATTCTTTTTCTTTAAGTTTTTCGTAAATGCCGGCTGGCAACAATACCTTTAGCATTTTAAGAATATCGGGATATGTATAATCCCCCATGAGTAGCATGTCTTTTAATTCACGGTGGAACCCTGCTGGATCTTTATCATGACACGGCACTAATTTTTTCATTTCCAATAATTCCATTTTAGTCAAGGGGGTGTATACGAATACTTGTTCTAGCTCACCTCCTGTGGTCCGGACGGGATGAACTTCTCGTAAAGGATTCTGTCTGTCTATATAAAATGGTTTTTTTACTGGGGGTGGAACAGGAACGAAATGTGGAGTCAGGAAAGTTCTGTATTTATGTCGTTGTTCTAGAATGATATTAATTAAATCGGTACCTAGGCCTCTCCATCTTTTTAGGAGTAATTCTTCCAATATATTATATAGGGGACCTGGATCAGAATGCTGACTTTCATACAGTGTAATGAGGTGTTGGATCATGTACATACCAGCTAGTCGCTGTTCGTCTGGGGAAAGACTCAAAAATGTTTGCGCTACTATGTCATCTTTATATACACTAGTATTGCCAGCCCATTGTACTGCTGACCGGGCCAGTTCCTGTTCAGGCATGGTACTAAGTTCACTGTAACCTATTCGTTCTTTCAGTATTTTATCGGTGGCTTGGAATAAATGTTCAAGAGAACATTGTTCTGGTATGGGAGAAAGAAAACGTTTCTGGTTTTCTAGACGTATGGGTTTGTCAAAGGGTCTGTCAAAAGGTCTCGCTCTTCCTACGTACGCTATCCTGCCTTGTGTTTCTGTTTCTGTATCATCGTCTTCTGAGACGTCATCATTGGCTCTCTCGGCTTCTCTCGCTGCTTTTTCCCTTTCGTGTATGTCTAGAATTTCTTTACGAATCTTTCTGTACATGGCTTCTATACAATCTTGTTTACTATGTTTTCCATCAGCTATGTTGTCACTCCATTTAATCAGAAGTTTCGTTTATTCTTTGTCTTTACCTGGCTGGTCTTGTTCCCTAATCAAACAATTTATCAAAAACTGTAGGATCATACCTTGAGTCTCCACCTTTCTGTGTGCCATGGCCTCGTGAATACTTTCTGGTCTCTCCCCTGTTCTAATAAAGTGATATATGTTGTCTAAATGTTTAGTCATTTCTGGTAAAATAGTCAAATAGTTTGTAACACGTCGTATACGTAATGAATATAATATCATCTCGTCTTCACCTGGTACCGGATCTTATCTACAATCTGTAACGTACTGTCTAAGGGCTGCGTATGTAGCTACTTTTGGTGTGCGTTGTAATGCAGCTTCTCTGAGTGTGGTTCGCTTTATTTGAGGCGGAGTGATAGGGAGACCTCCTACTGCTCCCCCTGGAAGGGGATCGTCAACTATTACTGGCTGTGCTGTCACTGGTGGCAGTGTAGGCGGTAAAGTAGATGCAGGTAATACAGGTGGGCCCTGAGTTGCAGGCGCATTAAAGGGATTGGTAGGACCAGTGGCCGGAACAGTAGCAGATGAGACAGTGGGAGGAGGGGTCGTGTCATCAACAGGAACGTGAACAGGATTGGGAGTATGAGCATTTGGAGGAGGATTTCTGTTCGCATATTCTGGGACACTGTCATCTAAATAAGAAGAAAGGAAGATTTCCGCGGCGGTCTGTTTATGACGTGATTTAGTCGGGACCAATGGGGGAGGCAGGTTACGGGATACTTCCGGGGTCGCCCTGTGCAGGCCCTCGGCGAGAACAGGATACATGCCTGTAATAAGGACATTTCTTTGTCTGTCTAATTGTTCTGCTCTAACTCGTTCACCTTCTTCCAGTAGTTCTCTTTCTTTAGCTTTTTCAGATTCTTCTCTACTTTTCTCTGCTTTTCTGATTTCTTTCTCTGTTCTTCTATGCGCTTCTTTACGCCACAATTCTGTAGCGTCTTTCTGGGATTGTCTAGCTTTCTTCTTCCATAGTGCTTCTTCTACTCTCATGATGCATTCAGCATCCCATGTCCCTGAGACAGGCCATCTATACTTCTCTTCCAGATCCCTAGTATAATCAACCCACAAGTCTAAGTACAGTATGGCATCTAAGCCATGTTTATGGTACATAAAATGTCCTGGAGTGTCATTAGGCGGGACCGGAACTGCTTCTTCGAGTATCCCTTTCCTAGTTCCTATCTGACGTAATTTCGAGAACAGCGGCATTTTTGAACTGACTTGAACGTGAACACAATAAACACAGTAATGAATAGCAAACAATCATTCATACCACGACATGAAACACATTAAAACATTTCAGACTGATATTATCTGGTACATAAAAACACAAATTCTGAAAATCTCGAGAAACAATACTAGAATACTGGATTACTAGATGCACTGCTCAAACAGTACAGACCGGTCCCATGAAGAGACACGTCTTACCGCATTCACCTAAGTGAACACGTCTGGACCAGGTCTGTGTACCCAGACCCGTCTTGACCGGGCACAAATTAATGAACCCGTCTAGATGCGTTCCCAACAACGGTACTCACCGGGAAGCAAAACTGAAGGCCTCGGAAACTGGACTGGACTGGACTGGACTGCTACGACGTCTATGCTGCTACTACGACAACACATGCGCTTCGGAACAGGTGGGCTTCCGGATACCTCGGACCTTGCTCTCTCGACTTGGGGCTCTAGTCGGGACTCTCCGCATTCCTCACCGCCTCGTCTGGATGCCGGACCGCAGTCTCCGTCTCCTCCGTGGGCCTGAGGGAGATATCAGGAAAACCCGCAGGTGTGCACAGGATTCCGTCACAGCTGTAGAAGGGTCAGGGGCCTGCGTACATCACCGGGGCGTGATGAAGGGGAGGGGTCCCTTTTCGGGCGCCAGATTATGTGGTAAATAAAATTACCGGACTATTTTTCTATACATTAAATGACAATAAAGGATAGCTCAATAAATGAGAGGCAGAGTCCGTGGTATCTGAGTCATACGGGCTTTAATTAAGGTTCTCGAGAACCGGGACATCGAGTTCCATCACCACTAAGGTTCAGGAAGGGACATTCAACATTTTATTAACATCACACATATATAGTAAAACAGTATAATTGAAATGAATACAGTAGGCGTAACAAGTGAAAAGAGAGAGATAAGAACACATGTGCGTAACAGGAGGCGTGTAAGAGGGCGTACACGTAGGCGTGTGTTGGAAACGTCACAGAAGTGTCATAAGTGGGTGGATGCATAGAGAAATTCTGCAGGGTCAGCAGAAACCTTTGGCATGGGTGCGTGCACAACTGAGCATGACGTGGTATAGACGTGTAACTGGGGAGAGCTGGGGGCTTGACTTTAGCTCTAGTAGAGGAGTCTGGTGTCTGGGATGTCAGAACGACCTGTACCTATAGCATATCTGGTATCTTATGTTTGGAGAATGTATTGTCTGAAGTAAAAGGTCTCTCGAGCAGAGGCCGTTCAATACTGAATGCTAGGGCGTGCATACGTGTCTTGGTGCAATGCGCGGGGCCATGGGCCTACCATGGTAACGGGTTCTGTAAATCACTTGCAAGGAGGACAGGAAGGCCGGGCCCTTTGCTCTGCAGCCGGGAATATGTTTACCTATTTCACTAGACTGGAATGTGTTTTCGAGGAGGCTGAGCAGATAACTGTAGGCAAAATACTGTCTTGGCAGGCAGGCCAGGCTGAGCCGGGCACCGCTTCGCTGGGCAGGAAGTAAGGTAGAGGTCAGGGATGCATACCTAAACTGCAGTTTCAGAGACAGAAGAGACTCGGAGCCTCAATTAAGGGCCTGGCTCGACTGAGCCAGAAAACGTGGAAAACGTGTGCTTCGCGTTATTTAAAAGTGCACCATGTAAAGACGTTGGCACAATAGGCCTAAAAGCCAAATTAACGGGGTTTTCATGGAGGACTGGATAACTGACATGTTAACGTTGGACGCAAATGCATATGCGTCTTTGTGGCATGCACGGAAAAGGAATTACACGACATACATGGAACATGGGTGCACGGATAGGGTGCGAGTGGGGGACACATTTATTACCTAAAAATTTCTATTTCCTCACTGTCAATTGACTTAATACAAGAGGTTCTAATGGCTTTTGATTATGAATACATGGTTGATCAGCATGATCATTATTGTAACATCGATGGTTAATATTATTTACAATTTTCCGATTGAGGGTATTTTGTTCACCATGTTGATCAGCCAGTTCATTAGAAGACTGATCATGCATAATAACCCCTGACTTCAGTGGAAGAGGGACTTTACTGACATTTGCCACATCATGAATAGAAGTATTAATGGATTGACTGTTTTATTTATCCTTTGAATTAACCACAGGTGCTTTCGTAGATCTAAAGATCGGGAATAAGGCTTTCATATCAGATTCTTTAGGCTCTTTAGGGTCTTTATTTACTACCTCACTGAGGAATTTTTTATTCTGTGATATTTTATTATGGGTTTTCTTAACCTTTTTCTTGCCCGTTTGGACAGAATCTTAGGGTTTGCAGAACATTTTCACGTCAGAGTTTCTAATGACGCTTAATGCTTGATTTATCGCTGAACAGTCCGTTTTTGACTCATCAACTGTCAAATGATCATTATTTTTATTACTTTTAAAGCTAACTTTTTTTTGGTTTTTTGTTACCTTTATTGTACAGTTCAATAAAATTACAAGCACGGGCCAACAACCGCAGGGGCAGGCCGCAACACAAGAATAAGATCCAATGCATTCTCTAACGACACAGCTCTTCAGCCGACAACCCTCAGGTCCGGCAGCAGATCAGGATAAACATTGTATTAAACTTACAACACGTTGCAGGATAAGACAAAGGTTTCATTTTATGTTTAACCCCTCACCCCAACCAAAAAAGCAAGGAAAAAGAAACAGACATATCTGGTGCCATACCTTCAAACACTATGATGAAGTGAGCGGGTGTAAATAGAATAGTCACAGATCAATTTAAAGGGAACGACCGAGACGCCTGCGCTAGCAAGCACAAAACAGGATATACGACAAAGCGATCAATAACCCAGCGCAGCCGCCCGCACACAGATCCCGCCCACCCATTGACACCAGGATAGAAAAGGAAGTACGGTTACCAGATACTGGAATAAAATACGTTCAGGATAATTCGCCCACGTTATGCATATAGAAGAGACCAAGAGAAAATAAAAGGACAGAGAAATCATAAAAGAGGAACACGGACAAAAATAATAAACCCATCCCCCCACCCTGCACCCCTGCATATGGCTCACGCCTAACCCCAACTAGCAGTGTGCCTGTCGCCCAAGCTAACTACATTCTAAAAGAAGAAAAGAGAAAGAATGGAGGAGGATAGTTCCAAACAGGGTCCCGGTCCTCTTCCCCCGCCAGAAACAGTAACCCCTGGGATAAAGCAATAGTCTAATCAATAATAATAAGAAAACAGATCAGGGGAGCACTTGAAAAGACCGCCCGGCCTCCCGTGTGCCCAACAGTATAAATCCCACTTCCAGGAGGACCCTAATACTAACCCTAGGCTACACGTCTCAGCCCTGACCCTTCCGCACCATCATACAAACCCCTCCCGGTAGAACCACTGAGTCGACACAAGCAGCCGCATGCCAAGAGAATTCAAAAAGTGTGTGTCCGAGACAAGTCCAAAACCTAGGATCCTGACCAACCCCATCAGCAGCGAAACTCTCCCTCAACGACAGGCAGTATCGATGTTGCTTCCTGCACAGCCACGCCGCAGCCATGAGGGAACAGGATGAAGAGACGGCACCAATACAGTTTGCGACAGGAAACTCAAGGAAAAAAACGTCAGTCACGTCTCGAACCCACAATAGAGACGATGCACACTGCAGAACGTTCCAAGCATTAGGGTCACAATCTTCCGATGCACTGACCAAGGGCTACAAACACTCTTGTCGCACAGGGTCCTCATTGGAAAACGACATGGCGGTCTCAGGTGTCGTACAGGGGAACAGGTCATGTAGCGAAGCAGGGTCCGGTCCCGCAAATCCTTTATCCGTTTAGCCCGCAATCATTCCGCACATCAGGGCTCCCATACGAGCGTGAAACACCCCGATGGCTGCCATTACTGTTGCAAGCGACGGCTCATGCTCTGTCCGGTTCATCACTCCACTCACAGAAACGAACATTTACGTACCCTCCAGAGACCCCGGGTTCTCCGGGGGGAGCGGACAAAGGCAGTGCGGACGGCTTTAGAGGGTGGCCGCACACTTCCTACGGCTGCAAACAGTACCCCGCAGCCGCAGGCAGAGACCCCGACCACCGAGCCCCGGCAGGGGCCAAACCGGGTCCCTCGGGACGAGGACCTCCGCCCACAGCCTCAGTATTGCCGCTGCACTCCTCTCACCAAAGTTGAACACGCCAAAGTGATTGCCGTCGAAATTGATCTTACAATACTTCCACCGCTGTAGACCGGACCCTGGTCGTGGCTGGCAGCCGATGTTGTCCAACTGCAGCCTGGCCAGACCAAAACTCGAGACCCCGGCTCTCCAGCTGGCCTAGGCCTCAAACTTCAACTCGACATAACTTCGTCAAATCAGCGAATTAAGTTTCCAGGATAACACCATTGGAGCATACATAGATTCATACACCTTGAGGTTGGGCGCAAAATCAGGATTTTCATCAGGATCATCTGGCGGGGGACGGAGGTCGACGGAGCCGGGAGCCTAAGCAGCCATCTTGTTTGCGAGCGTAGCTCCTCCTTTTTAAAGCTAACTTGAGATACCTTAGGGGTTTTCAAATTAATGGCATCATTTGCAGATTGATCATTCATATCCATATTTTTACTATTTCTGCTATTCATGTCTTTTAGCGGTATTGCTGATTTATCTATGTAATCATCCCAGATTGGACTAGACAGTTTGAATTATTTTTTTGCAATAGGTAGATTAATAATTTCTTCATTGGTAATTAATTTACCTTGGACTGTTCTACCTGACATCCGTTTTACTTCCTGTACCATGGAGCTAACGATTGACCGTAGATCTGAGATTTTGTCAATCAGTTGTGCGCAAGTACAGGTTATTAACTGACTCTCTTTATCTGATTGAACTTTGGTAATCAGTTTGGTCAATTGGAGAAGTTTTGCATCAATCCTACAACATAGGATGCCAATATGTTTAAAATGTCTACCTGAATATCTAATTTATCTGAATAGAAATTAAGAGCGTTAGTGATTGAATCTATAGTGTGGAGTAAACACTCTCATATTCCACGCTCAGGTTTAGAAGCGTTATTTTCTATATCACCAGATCTAGCCTGAAAATTCCCATCAAATTTGGTTAATAAAGATAAATCCACTGAGTTAAATTGATTATTTAAAACTATATTTGTGAATTTACTTTGCTCATTTGAGATGGGAACATTTTCACCACTAACTGCACCTGGAACCAATAATGATTTATTAATGTTAAAACTGTTCTCCAAAATTATACTTGACTGATCCAAATTAAAAGGTCTTGCATTACCAGGTTTGTCAGATTGGCCATTTGGACTAGATACTAATTCAACTGTAGCTGGTATTTTTATTAAACACCCTCTCTTGAGTTCTGACTCTTCAGCGATGTAGTCTAACATAAAGACCTCATCGCTTACGTTCTGATCCAAACCTGAGGAGATGTTAATCACTGATCCGATCTCTTTTTGGCTACCAGCTGGCAGTTTACAAAGCTCCTCTTGTCTGGGTGCTAGAAATTCATCAACCGTAGATAACACAGTAACATGTGCAACAGAGTCCTGCAAATGAATTTGAGCTTTTGTCTGTGACTGACCAGAAGATGATAATAAAAATGTAGGCATTAACAGCACTTCAACCTTCTCGATTTTTTTTATCCTATCTTGAAAATTAGCTCCATCTTTTAGTTCCTCTATTTCTGAAGATAACTTAGATTGTGTTAATGCACAAGGGTGAGCACTTTTTACACATATTGGCGATGAAGGTAATGAGAATGTTACACAGTCATTAACAGTCTCATTGTTTTTATTTCTTTGTTGTTTTTTAAACAGTTTTTGATGATACTTAAAAAAAACTCTTAATAGACAGCTGAGTAACATGAGCTAGACTTTTACAGTCTTGACCAGAATTTATGGGGAACTACCATTTTAGCTGGCTCATTCATATGTTCCTTTGTAGAAACACAAACGTCACAGCTTTCCTCATTCTTTTGACATGGCTTAGGTTGAGACACAACATACATACTTTCCTCATTCTTTTGGCGTTGTTTCAATCAATTTGGACAGCGCCCCTCGCTGTTGGCCTGATCTCATTATCTACCGACAACAGGCTGGAATTGGCGAGATATCGATGGGAAATGCAAACTGACAGTACCTTGCCTCAGGAATAAGGCTATCCTCGGTCGTCAGAATCTGCACTCCACTCCTTCAGCCGGACTCAAATTGCAGATCTTGTACAGTCAAATCAATAGGCACCAACACAAGCCCCCCAACGGTGCTTCAACAACTGGATTCAGGTCTCTCGATTGCACTCAATTACTCTCAATTGCTTGTATGGCTGCAAACCAAGGCTTACATTCCCCAGGCTTTTTGTCGTAGGTAGGACCTAGTAGGACCAAGTATAAGTTCTTGGCTCACTGTCTCTACTAAATACGGCAGTTCCTCCTCCTGGGAGCCAAATAACCCCTCCCCACAACACCAGAGCCCGATCGCTCACCTCTACTGGAGTGGGGCCAGGTGGGGGACAAGAGGGGACTTATATCGCTGTCTGCCGCCGGCCTCTCGCAGCCAAACCGCTCCGCCTGCACCAACAGCGAAGAGGGGGGTTTTGAAACCCACACACACAGCCGTTCGCGGCAACTCAGCAGCTCCAGCAGGGGATCCGGGTTGGTGCTCCTCACAGCTGCCGTTTCCGCCGACACCAGCAACACCAGCAACGAAGCGAGGCCAGGTGGCGAGCACAACCCACTCCCTCTCTCTTTCTGGCCGCTCAGCACTGGAAATGGCTTCGGGTCGGCCCCCGCACACAACTTGCGGCTCACGAGGCTCACTCCGCCAACAGCCGTTCAGCCGCTGGGCCGCACTGCCGCTCGTACTATGTGATGTCGGAGTATTCTGTGTTAGAATACTGGGGACATCACTCATTTTAAAATTCACTGCCACAGCATTTTCTTCCAACTCAATTTCGTGTCTAAATTCCTTCAGTGCACCAAACTTTCCTGAAAAAACATCACTAAACTCACTCGTAATCTCATTCCTCAACTCTTCACTTACATCACTAAACTCACTCGAAATCTCATTCCTCAACTCATCACTTACATCCAACTCTTCACTTACATCACTAAACTCACTCGAAATCTCATTCCTCAACTCATCACTTACATCCACTTCCAAAAACAAAACCTGTCCTCTTGCGTTTGGATTTAATATTATATCAAGACTAGCCTGATCCTTCCAACCTAAAACACAAAGACCTTGCTCTGTAACATACATCCTCCCCTTGGCCACTCTTCCCTTAAACTCAAATCTCACATCTCTATACCCCACAATAGAAATCCCTTCTCCCGTATAACTCCTTGGATTAATGTCACTCCTCATTAACTTCCTCCCAAATTTTCCTTTCCACACATCCATATTCACCATAGTATAAGGTGACCCCGAATCTGCTACCAACATCACCCTTACTCCTGCAACATCCATTTCCCATTTTGGTTTGCTGCCACCCTTACTTTTTACATCCATTATAAAATCACTTATTATAAAGGTATCATCATCATCTTCTGACTCTTCTTCTTTTCTTCCTTCACATCTATCTCCTTCTTCCTTTCTAACATATTTTACCCTCGTAGTTTTTTCTCTTCTGTAACATACTCTCGCAAAATGCCCAATAAGACCACAAACAGTACACTTCTGGTCTCTCGCTCTGCAGTTCTTACTATCCGCTAAATGTGTATAACTTCCACATCTGAAGCATGCCAAATCGGGTTGACTTCCTCTCCTTACGACACCCACTTCTTCCAAAACTTCCTTTGCGCATCTGATAGATACTTCCACCTTTCTTACTACAGCCAGAATTCCGTTTAGTGTTCCATCTCCCATAGACCGTTCTTGTACTCCTTTATTATTTGTCAGCATATTGATTTGGTCCCTTATTAACTCCTCTTCTTCCTGTCCCAATCTACATTTTTCTGCCATTTTTTCTCTGTGCATGTAAATAATCATCTATCTTCTCATTCTCCTCTTTTTTTCTTCCTCAAAAATTTGTTTCTGTCAACCGCTACGCAGACTATTCTCTTTTTTTAACTTGCAAGAAATCCCGTGATGTTGCTGAAAAGCTTCTTTTAATGCCCCCTGGATTTCGTTACGTTCAGCTAAATAAGATCAATTGTCAATTTCTTCCAAAATGGCGTTACGCATTGCACGCAGTACCGGATGGTTCTCCTCACGCACCGCTGATAACACGTGTATCAGCAGTGACTCACGCGCCACTGAAGACTGTCAAGTAAGTAGCGTGTGTTGTTTTCCTTTTAAAATGTCAACCGTTAGGGTTTTCTTAAGCACACCCTCTGCTTTTCCTAAAATTAATTATCCTCAGTGCATCCGCTTTTCTCCTAATAACAAACGTGTTCCTCTCACCGTCTAATAGTAACGGTTGTATTTATTTCCTTTTCACACTCATGGCATTGACATTTGCTCCGCTCATATGACATTGTACACACTCTCTAGCATGTCTATGCTTCTCACTCTTAAAGCATTTTCAATTACTCCGCCCATACAGCATTCTTCCCTCAGCCGTCTTTCTACAAATTTTTAAACGTGTTGCTTTGCTCATCTACAGAAATAACTGCAGTTCTTTCTTTGTCACTGTTTCAATCTCTTTCCACCCTGCGATAAATCACATGCTTTAATAGCGCGTTTTTCACTTTTGAAAAGGCAGACTTGTGCTCTCCTTCACGCTTCACCACACACAGTGTGTTTACATAGAAAGTGAATACTCTTCCTTGCCTTTGCGCTCCATTGCACGCAACGTGTATACTAAACTCGAGCTGCCTCTCGCCTTCACTGCGCACAGAATATTTCCTTTTAAACAATTGTCTCGAGCTGCAGTACGCGCTTCCCTTCACGCTGCCTCTTGCCTTCACTGCACACAGAAATGTTTTCTTTTAAACAACTGTCTCGAGCTGCAGTTCGCGCTCCCTTCACGCACTTTATTTATATTCAGTTAACAATGCCGCCGACTTTCCTCCTCTTCCTGCTGCTTGCCTCGTGCAGTTGCACATGCGTTCTTCCTTCTAACTCAGATACGTCATAATGCCTTTGTCCACAGCCGCGCCGCTCCGCCGCACTGCTTGCACTCACGCGCCTGGCTCACGCTCGCAGGTATTTTTAAATTATAATAAATTCCTTCTGCCTCCAGCTCTCACCTTTTCCAGTCAAAGTTCATCTTTTCTCGGCAACGTCAGATACGTCTCCTCCGCCGCTCCTCTGCTCAGCTCGTACTTCCTCACGCGCTTGCCTCGCGCACGCGGAAAACTTTAATTTGTCACTATTCAAATTCAACTTGCCGCTCTCACCTCTTCTAGCCAAAGTTCATCTTCTCTTGGCAACTTCATTCGACAAACTCCTATGCCGATACTTCGCAATGCTCACTTCCTTCTCCGCCTCACCCCGGTGCTTTGAATCAGACTTTAAGCTCCGTGGTCTTCTCACAAAGTACGTAGGTCCTCACACAGAGTTGCCGTTCCTTCGTCGCCAACTTGTAAAGTATGGGCGTAGACTTCTTAATGCTCAAGTTATTTATTGGCAACTCTGCAGTCAGGGGACATCAACATCAACCTCTTCAATCCCTGACTCCTCAACCGTCTCTCTAGCCTCCCCGTACATTCCACCCTCAACACTCCAGATCCCCAGTGATGTCCCCAGTATTCTAACACAGAATACTCCGACATCACATACTAGAAGCGGCTCCAAGTCAGCCCCCGCCCCCGCACACAACTCGCAACACACGCGCGGCGCAGCTCCAAGCCGTTCAGCCGCTCGGCCACTTGCACTCGTCTCCTTGCATCTCCTCGCGTTTCGGAACTTGAACCGGAAAGCGGTAGGTCCGGAAGTCAAAGTTCAGTACATGCTCCTCCGTGAATAACAGGAAACGAGTGCAGGCACCAAAGCGCCTACTTGTAAACAGCGCCCAGAAACAGACTGCGTTCTTCATTAGTCAGTGACTTTCATTGATACATTTCATAAAATCATTAATAAAATAAACAATTAATATCAGTGGCGATGGTTTCTTCACTCGTTTCGGCACTGGAAGTGCCTTCGTCAGGAAATACCACCAAGCAATCTGTAGGGCGTAATTATCTCATAGAGTAGAAAGCCCAAGCAAATGGAATGTGGCTATATGTTAAACGATGAAAAGGCCACAGAGCGTGTGTTCACTGGATGTATAGATGTACGGTCTGCTGTAAACAAAGCAATCCAAGCGGAAGGAAAGCATTGACTAAAGGAGCAGCCCTTAAAAACGCATCAGTGATAATCAATGCACCGTCGGGACAGCGTTTGCTGACTCCTAGAATAGACGTGCGATCTCGAGGGGCAATGAAGGCCGCCTATCTGCTTTCGTTATGGAGTTGGCTTAATGCAGGTATCACTGAAACGTATGATCATCTGGCCTACTAACAACAGGAAGTGCCTGTCTTTTCTTTTACAGGTATTGCTATATGTATATACGTGTGGCAGGAGGTACACAGTCAAAATATCGAATTGTTAATTTCGACTTACACTTATATCGAGTTGCTAATATCGATGGGACAGAATATCGATGTCCAGAATATCGATGGCCAGAATATCGACCCTAAGGTAAGTAATATCGAAATTACTTATATCGATAGCATATATATCGATGTAAGTAATTTCGATTTACTAATATGTGTTAGAAATTTTAGTTAAGTATTTAAATTAATTGTTATAATATGTGTTTTATATGTTTTTATAAATAAAAAATATATAAAAGTCAATAATATGTTTTACTACCAGAGCGGGTTGTGGGTTTTTAGGGGAATAGGGTGGGAAGTAATTTATTTGTAATTAAATAATTATTTTTTAATGATTAATTTATTTTGCAATTACATATTAATTGGCAATGAATTATTTTAATTGATTAATTGATTAATTAATTGATAATTTATGTATATTTTTAAGTAAATTATATGTTTTACTACTGGAGCGGGTTGTGGGTTTATAGGGGAATAGGGTGGGAAGTAATTTATTTGTAATTAAATAATTATTTTTTAATGATTAATTTATTTTGCAATTAAATATTAATTGGCAATGAATTATTTTAATTGATTAATTGATTAATTAATTGATAATTTATGTATATTTTTAACTAAATTATATGTTTTACTACTGGAGCGGGTTGTGGGTTTATAGGGGAATAGGGTGGGAAGTAATTTATTTGTAATTAAATAATTATTTTTTAATGATTAATTTATTTTGCTATTAAATATTAATTGGCAATGAATTATTTTAATTGATTAATTGAATAATTAATTGATAATTTATGTATATTTTTAACTAAATTATATGTTTTACTACTGGAGCGGGTTGTGGGTTTATAGGGGAATAGGGTGGGAAGTAATTTAATTGTAATATTAATTAATTTTGGGTAAAGGAGTATTTTTAGGGTTCAGGGTCAGTTTTGGGTTTTTGGGTAAAGGGGTATTTTTAGGGTTCTGGGTCAGTTTTGGTTTTTGGGGTAAAGGGGTATTTTTAGGATTCAGGGTCAGTTTTCAGTTTTTGGGTAAAGGGGTATTTTTAGGGTTCAGGGTCAGTTTTCAGTTTTTGGGTAAAGAGGTATTTTTGGGTTCAGGGTCAGTTTTCAGTTTTTGGGTAAAGGGGTATTTTTAGGGTTCAGGGTCAGTTTTTAGTTTTTGGGTAAAGGGGTATTTTTAGGGTTCAGGGTCAGTTTTCAGTTTTTGGGTAAAGGGGTATTTTTAGGGTTCAGGGTCAGTTTTCAGTTTTTGGGTAAAGGGGTATTTTTAGGATTCAGGGTCAGTTTTCAGTTTTTGGGTAAAGGGGTATTTTTTGGGTTCAGGGTCAGTTTTCAGTTCTTGGGTAATGGGGTATTTTTAGGGTTCAGGGTCAGTTTTAGGTTTTTGGGTAAAGGGGTATTTTTAGGGTTCAGGGTCAGTCTTCCCTACTGTTGCACCCACTGGAGTGGGAATAGTAATTATTGTTAAGTAAGTACATATTATATATGATTTTTAAATATTATTTTTTTTTATTAAATATGTATTATTATTTTTTTTTACCATTATTATATATATTTAAATATGTTTAAGTAATTAATAAGTATTATTTACAGTATTTTTTATGTTATTTTAAAAAAAAATCGATATATTTGACAACGATATTTTTAACATCGATATTATTTTTTCGATATTTTGGTACTTACCATGTTGTACATAGGGCGTCGATATTTTTGCTATCGATATAATTACGCCGATATTTGTGTAGGTCGAAATTCTGTCTGTCGAAATTCTGTCATAGATCCGTGGCAGGAGAAGAGAGGGAGGGGAAATAGTAGTTAATAATTATGTGCTTTCTTTTGCAGACCTCCCACCCTGCTGACCCCTACCTTTCCTTCCCCCACTTAATCACTTCAACAGTCTGTGCTGGCATAGCAATCATACTTGAAGCTATTGAGAGGTGGACCCATACTAGCATCACTCCAATATCGAGGAAACAGCACCATTGGACACCTGCATTCACTTTGCTACGCTCTAACGCTTGTGCCACAGTTCTATGTAGTACACAAGGGTTCATTCATTGCTTACTCACACAACACTACATACACTAGACACAGTGGAGTAGCAGGGAAACTAAGTCTTTTTTTTTTGCAAACGCGGCAACGGACAGCAGTGTATTTCTCCAGTTGCCCACCAGCAACCGTCAAAGGACAGAACTTTCATGTCTGAACCATTTAAAATAAAACTATACCTTCAGAAAGACTATGGTAGCCTCTGCATGCCATATACTAAAGTTTATGATTTACAAAAACATTGCATAGTTAGACAGAATGGAGGGCGAACCCTTGCTCGCAAACAAAAGGAATTTTTAGAAGTCCTGCAAGTTATTATTAGGCCACAGAAAGTTCGACCTTGTGTCAAATTATAGACACCTAAGCATTGTGATAGATAGTAAACAAAATGTCCACTTATCACATCTGCGCTAGAAGGGATCTGTGACTGAGGGTTTAATAAAAGATGTGCGCTGAAATATGGTGGTGATGCAATAGTTCCAGCTCTCACATATGGTTCTGTTTACTGGCCTATAGATTTAATAAGGAAACTAGATACCGTTCCGTTGAATGGCACTAGGAAACTATTCTCTCTAAGGAACTCCACACTGCAATGTCAATTAAGGCTTGAGTTTGGACTCACGTCCCTGCATGCATTAACTATCAACCATATAAATTATTTCTCATCAAGAAAGAATTACTAAACCCACTTGCTGAAGTACCATTAGCAGAACAAATTTTAAAGGAAGATCTGGTCAAATACAAACTCCTGCCTTAAATGATCTATATAAAATGATTAGGATCTCATGAAAGGCACTGTTAAAACATTAAACTGGAACATTGCAAGAGGGATGAGTGGATGTATGGACAAGTAATTCAGTAATAAAGAAAACAGTGATGAGTATAATTCTTTGAGGTGAAGCACTTCAGGTGGCAGGCAATTTAAACAGCTGTTTTCCCCTTTTTCTCCCTTCTGTAGGTATCTTCTGTGTGACGGGTTTGGCCCGGAGTTTCAGAAAAAAAGAGAACAGCGGTAAGTATAGGGTAGGGCAGGGAACTCAGGAATACCATCACCGTACCTAGGTATGGTCTGGAATCAAGGGGTGTAGGGATATCCTGCTGGGGTAATTTACATACCACTTCTAGGCTACTGGGATTTCGCCTCTGGAAGTAAAGTACAGGTTTAGTCTGACCAGGTTGCCCTGTCTCCCGAATTGGTTAGGAAAATTAAATTGAGGCTCCTGCTTAACGCAGTATCAACAGACGAGGAGGCTACAAACGTGTCATCTCACTGCTATGCAGTAATAGTCTTATCTTTGTCTCGCTGTAATTGGCCATATGGACTCCTTTGAAGGAAAATGATTTATGTCTAGTCTCAATGCCGCTAAAAGACACACCCTTTGTGCCTTTGCAATGAAGTGTCTAGGACGGATTAATTGCATGCATGGTGATTAAACCCATAAGCCACTTTATAATACTATCTCCCCTCCACCCAACAAATCCTCCTCCCAATGCCTCCCCTCAGGACTCACCTGCTATGCCGCTACACTCCTGAGTTGCGGCGGCTTAACAGAATCCTCTTGGGTGGCGACCACTCCTCACTTCAGGCCTTCGCGCTTTCCTCCTGGTCAGCGACATCCCCACCGGCTCCTTTGTGTCGGACGGGTCTTTGTTGAATTAACAGCTTCATCTGGTGACTCTGTCCTCCTCACATTCTCTTCCTGGTGTATGACGGGCCTCTTTTGAATTGAAATGAAATTAAATTAAAGTAAGATTTATAACGCGCACTAATAAATGAGGGTGTCTAGGCGCGGTGTCTATGCTTCTTCTCCTGGTACCGGCCCACTTCCCTGTTTAAAGAGATAGGTGTTCGTTTTCTGATAGGTGGTTCTCTTTCCCCTTTCTTGTTTAACCCTTTCTCTTTGTCGTTTACAGGCATTGTGGCAATTTATGGAGCGTTCCTTGGGTAAGCATAGGGGTTCTGGGCTGATTTCCTCACAAACATTATTCTGTCTACTAGATATGGCGAGGCTGACTAGCTACAAAAATTCTAGGTATGCCTTAGGAACTTATATTTCATGACATCAATCATACATGGATTTTAACATAAACTCGATGAGGAAAAAGCAATTCCTTAATTTTTGCCTTTTTTATCTGCCTTGCAATTAATTTGATGGACTATGGAACGCCCCTAACCCTCCTTGCCCCCCCCCCCCCGCTCCAAAGACTTAGCAACACGTTATCTTCTCTGTAACCTGGAGCAGGAATCATTGGAACATATCTCTTGCCCCTGCCCTGAGCTGCTTGATCATTGCAGGGGGTACCTGAAACCAGTCTTAAAGACTGAGGGCATAAAAACCATTGCAGAGGTCATTTTATTTTGCTTTTGGGGCTACACCAGAAAATATGTCAAACATGTTATGAGATTCTTAACTCCAGTAACCCATACGTGGGAAAGCATTGATTGAGGAGTAATATAGTGTGACAGGCAGGGTTGGCTTTTAGCATGGGTGAGCTTGGCCCAGATCCAGGGCACCAATTTTCTGAGGGGCGCAAGGAGCTAAGTGCATTAAGGGTTTGCCAACAGGCAGTGCCTGTCTCATCGTGCTACGCCTCCAGCCTTGTCCTTACCTGTTCTTTTCTGTCTGATTTGCCAGTTTAAAGTGGTTTTAGTCCTTCATTATCGTATGGCTGGCGATGTTTTTACCACCCCGGCCTTTAACCACCTTCCGTGCCCTCCCTTCGCCCTCTGACCCCTTCTGGCACACATCAACAAAACCATAATCTGCAGGAAAGGCAGCTAAACTATCGGTGATTTATGTGAGCAAGGGGGAGGTCTGGGGATGTTTGTGTTCAGGGGCCAGTGCCTGCTCATCATGGTACTGATCATTGAACACAAAAGGGACCTCGTGCTACCTCCTTTGATTTACTACCATCAGCAAGTGAGCCACATTTCTCTCCGCCCAGGACGCTATTTTAGCAAAGGCCAGCTCTGGTGACAGGTCAACTGGCTGGCATCCACTCCTGTTATCCAGTTAATTCGTTTTTAACGATGAATCTATTTGTATATTTGTATTATTTCGTGATTGCATTGTATTATGTAAGGTTTTAAGAAACTGAGACAATAGAAAATATTCCCCGAGGTGTGAGATTTCTCTGTTTTCTGCGTAAAAGAGACATTTACAGCAGTTACACGATGTAAGAAGAATAAGCGTCTAAAAAAATCGGAGTTAGAATCATCGGGAAAATCAGTGACTGACACACAATACAATGAAACCAGTAGCGTAGCAAGAAGGCCATGGGCCCAGGTGCAATCAAGGAAACTGTTCCTTTCACTTTTGTTTGGGTAATATATATATAAAAGTTATCAGTACTCGGGGCCCCAGTGCACTGAACCTGCTGTGCCATTGGTACCCGTAAATGAAACGTAAGCTCATAGATGACGCTATTTCTGCCTGGGATATGAAGTGTTTATACATCGTCTAGTTGAAGAGTATATGGCTCCTTTACATGTTAGCCCTCTAGTTCTTAGTAAAATACTAATTCCGGTCAGTTTAGTGGTCTCCACAGCCGCCCTAATGAAGCACAAACTGCGCATGCGTGTAGTTCTCGAAGCCTGAGACTTGCGCTTGCTCCTCCTCTGCACTCTGCGACGTTTGTGTGCTGGGCGCGTGCGTGTGGGCAGGGACTCTGGGCTCGAGCTCGAGCTCGCAGGGGCAGTTGGATGCGCGCGACTGAGACGGCCTGAGTGCACGCGCGAAGGGCGGTCGCGAGCTTGGTTTGACCTAATACGTTCTGTAGACCGCTTGCTCATGTCAGACCCCCAAACAGTGGGTGCCAGAGAACGCACCCGACAAAAATAATCCCAAGCTAGTTCCCCCGAAGGCGCGGGGGTCGGAACGCGCCCCCCCGGACATGCAGCCCCCGCCGCCGGGCGGAGGAGATGAGGCTTCGCAATGGCACCTTCCTGACGCTGCTGCTGGCTCTGTGCGCCTTCGTCTCTCTGTCTTGGTACACGGCCTTCAGCGGCGGCCCCAAGGGTGAGTACCCGGCTGGCGGAGGGACTAGGTAGCCCAGGGGTGAATGAGGACACAGCGATGAAGACTGAGGATGCGGAGAAAACTGAGTACTGGTGGAATGAGATTTGGAAGGAGAGGTTGTCATAAATGTTACTGTACCTGCCCATCATCGCTGTACCAAGAATCTCCTGCCCCGGGGTTAGCTCTTAGTGGTTAACTAACTTAACGGGATACCTGTTTCCTCCCAGGATCCCCCTTTCGTTGCACCTTACCTGACCTCCTGTGAGTGTATTTCCTTGGGGAAGTGTTATCTTTTATCCATTTTCCTCGAGGTGTAGCATTACTGCCTGGCATGTTACCAACCTCCCCTCAAATTGTTTTCGTACCTGGCCTTTCCTAACACCGCACCTTTATACAGTGATCCACCAACCCTCTGTCCATCTTCCCTGAAATGTGTCCATACTGCCTAAAGTGTTAGTGTCCATACATCAACTCTGTGGTATGTCCTTCCTCCCTAGAGTGCTCCGTGGGCGTGGGTCTTACTGAACTCTTTCATTGAGTTCACACGTCTCCGTCTCCCTCCCTGGGGTGATCAACATCACTCCTTAGCTGACAAGTTTGGTCCTAGTGTTTTCCTGTTCTTATCGTTCACTTTTTCATTTCATCTGTTCCTATACTCTGTTTACTTGTAACTTGTGGTCTCCGTCTCTGATCTTTTTAAGTTTGTTTCCCTCTGCTCCACATGTTTGCATGCATCCTTTGACCCACCCTGTGTGAACTATTCTGTTCAGGCCTTTCATTCTCTCTTTCTGGCACAGCACCTCTCGTGCCCCATAGGCGGGCGACCAGGGCTACTTGGCAGTGCCCTCTTATTCAACCCTTGCTCTTCACAAGAATCTTAGTTCCGCCTAATAATCTCTGTTACTCTTATATGGTAACACTGTCCACCATTCAACACATATACCTTTTAATTCTTTACTCTGCGGAACCCTAAGCAGTTGCCACAATTACCCTTTCCTTTTGCAGTATTCATTTCTTGGAAGATCGGCGCACCGGTCATTTTTCTAGTTATTAGAGTCTTTACTTCTGATAGCATATAGATAGTCAGTAGGTGGCAAACATTTACCAGGGTTATTACCATTTGCCAACACTTAGATTCAACACCTTTCTGTTAAAAAAAAGTGGTTTTCAAGCTGCCTTTATTTTGAAAGTGAACAGGATAAAATTATGCTCTAATTTGATCAATACTAAGGCCGCCTGCATCAGCACAGCAGGTACCAGTTTTGTTATTGAAGTTACATTTCCCACATCTGAGTGTCCGGTTTTATTTATCGATCCTAAACTTGCATGGTTCCATCACTAAGCTGTGTTATTTGTTCAGCTGGATACATTTTCATCCCTTTGTCTTGAGTAAATAAAACTATGAAAAAAAGATCAATTTTATAGTTGGCCTTTTACAAGTAGCATAACATGTTTTTATACAAGACTGTATTTCAAACTGGCAATTGCATTTCAAGCCTCTCAGACCCCCATCATGTTAAGAGTATGATTCTTACGGCTTTGATTTTCTGAATAACCCCAGTTTTGCATTTTTTTTTAAATTAATGTCGTTTGGTAGTAAACTCAAACCCGAAGATGTTCCAGAAGCGCTACAAAGCAATACGTCCTAAGAGTGCACACACAAAATGATTATTAATGTGAGTCCATCCCTTGTTTTTTTATGCAGCCAGAGTTCTGTCAGCACCACATCGGATGCTGATTTAAAGAACACCATCAGCTTAAATTTAATGTCAGTGCTTGAGATGACTTTCTTGTAATGGACTGTAATTGACTATGCCCTTTGTAAGACCTGCAAAATGTGCACCCTGTACCGGTAGAAAGCAGCTGTGCATGACAATTACCGGTTTGTCACTGGGAATAAAACTTCGAGTGAACGTTAGATTTATTTTCAGGATGTCCTATATTGAAGACATACTTGTACATACTGCTACTTGATTTAAACAAAGAAGAACTTTGTTGGGCACGGGTCTCTCCGGAGCTCAGATTCACTCTTAGACCTGCTGGCCTTTTAAAGATTTTGTACTATGGCCAGTTTTACTCTGGCGTGTATTAGACTTGCAAATCAATCATTCCTGCTCTCTATAGCATTACCCACATGTTACGCGCAAAGGCAACCGTAAACAGCTTATTTCTGAAAGGTGTTTTCATACTCTACCATACTCTGTTTTGCTTACCACCTTCAGCTTTCAATTTTATGAAGAATTATATTTATGATTGGTTAGAACATAATTAGTTATCGATCATGACTTGCATACATGACTTTCTTTCATATCAATTGAGATTACAATCTATAGTTATCTGGGGGTTCACGACATCTCTAATTTCTTTAGAGTGGCTGCACATCCTATAATCTACTTTTAAACAGTTTATCCTCCTTTCTGACATCTGCACTTGCCACTCCTTGTCCTCTTTAGCACTGCTTCCCCTCTCTTAATTTTTCTTGGTCTAATTTGCTACAGCTACACTACTTTTCCTCCTCCCCTTCAAATTTCTTCTTGCCTAGCTGCCATTTTTTAAAGCAGTTCCTTAGTGCAAGTTCTATGCACTCCGTAAATCATGTGTAATCATTGCAGGTCTCTCTGTTCCTCGCCCACTTGAAGAGTTTTTCTCATTTGATAGCTCCCACAATTGTACCCCTGTTGTGTTATCTGGTCTGGTTTTACTGTATATAAATTTTTTATAATTTATTTGCATTGTTTTCATTTATATATGCATTGATGTTCGTGTAATGCTTAATTGTCAATTGTTCTCTGTTGTAAAGCACAGCAACATAGAGGTGGCATTTTTGCACCGTATATTGTTTTGCACATTAAATGAATTGTTGTGGTTTAAGAGTGCTATACTCTTTTCCTTTTGTTCCATTACAATCTGGCTGGTTTGAGCGGCTTGGAGAAGAAATGCGGAATTAGCCGCAAAACTAGCTACTCAGTTTATAAAAAAAATGTCTGGTATTAGTGTCTTAGTATATTAGTCTGTTAGTTATCCCACATCCAGTTTCTGATGTGCTGATTATTTATTTAGGTTGGTAGTGTCATCAGATTGATCTCCAGTGGTCTCTGAGAAAAGTTGAATTGCATATGCAAGCTTGGTAGCCTATTCTAATGCAGTAATAGGTCAGTGTTGAATACCAGTAAGGCATGGTTTTAGCACATTACAGGTCTAATTACACAAAAGTAGAACACATCTAGCTCTAGTTTAACTCTGCTTGTTTTTGAGAGATGCTGGTGAGATTGTTTAACATTTTTGTGTAGCATCGCCAACATGCCACTTGAAAGGCCACTTCACAGCTCAGTTTTGACATGAGAGATGTATTCTTGACGGCTTGGCTCCATCTTACTAATGCTCTGGTGAACCCCTCCTGCTTCCTTAACTGACTCATCTTGAGGAAGTCGTCGCTTTGTACAGCATTAGTCTCCAGTGAAGAGGCTTTTCTCGTGGTGTAATCCCATTATAATCACCTTTCAGTGCTTCTCCATTTAACAAGCTTCTGAAAGTGATTCTTGCTCAACCGGGGGCCTTACCACAACCAGGGTGCATTGCCTCTGTATGCCCCACCACTGTCTTAACATGGTGCTCTGGGTGTAAATCTGTGCAGTGCACCCTGTTGTGTGAATGCACTGTTCACAGTGCAGACATTATGAACTCGTGCCTGCACTCTGAACAGCACATTAGTTAAAAGCAGCCCAGCTGTTTGAAGCCACCTTTCACTGCAGGTAGTGGCCTGACCTTGTTTCCCAAGGGGTTTGGGGGTATTGCCTCCCCTGCTTGCTGATGCAGTGAGAGACTGCACAATCCAAGAAGAGGGGGGTCTAGGATACCCTCTTATCCCCCTTCCATGAAAGGCCTTGAGGGTGCGCCTGGACTGCTCGCCACCTTGTAATCAGTCACTCTTCCACATGAGAGTTTCTTTGTCACTGCGTAAGCATCTGTATTACAACAGTGATGCAGTGTCATAGGGTTCCCTTCTTCGCATATGGCCTCACCTCCATGTAAATAAGGGAACAACCCTTTCGGATCTCACAGGTGCCCATCCTTGCTCTGGCACTATTCATATCACCAGGGGCGTAACACAAGCTCCAGGAGGCCCCCTCAGCACTGCACTTCGGCGGGGGAGATCCTGATAGAGTGCCGAGGGGGGCCCTCCCTGTACCTTGCAGGTGGGCCCCCTCCATTATCGTTATGCCACTGCATATCACGGGGCCCGGAGTGAGGGTAGGATCAAAGCAAGTCGCTCTGTAGACCTACCATCAAAGCAGGGCTCTGCCATCCCCGTCCGCCTTTAGTCCTACATTATTGGGGTCTTTTACCTCGGGCTCCTCTGATCGGGGGAACTTAACCGCATCTGGTAACCAACTGGTAATTCCCAACCAGTATTGCTTTAGTGCCAGAGTACCTATGTAGTTTCCTTGATCCTGATTAGGTGCCATCTGACCCCTTAGGGGCTACAAAGCACAAAACATGTCGACCCTATGCACCACATCAGCCCTATAGGATCATTATATCCAGTTAGGGCCCAGTCCTTTAGTTAGGCTAGTTTTCCTTGATAATAAATACATTTGTTAGGGTAACCCTAGACCTATTTTATCCTTCACACTCACTGCACTACCTAGCTCACACACCTGCACTCACCCAACGGCGGGCATTGCAAATTTCAAGGCCAGACAAATGGTTTCCTTGCTAATTGATTTCTTCAGCAGCTAATTCTACTGCACAATATCTTCATACAGTGAATCAAAATCACAAGCGAAAACAATATATATCATACAGAATACCAATCATGAGTGCAAAGTCGTGCAAAGAACTAGAACAGAAACAGGTGTATATAGAAAAATATTCACTTTTTATCTTGAAAAATCTAATAAGGGTACTTAAAAATACAAACAATGTGACAAGAAGGTAGCAGTATAAAACTAAAGCCTTCACTGTAACAATTGTCATCACTTTTCTTCTTAGTGAAGATTGAAACAAATTTCAGAAGAAAAAGCGTAGGTCGACGTTTCGGTCTCTACTTTTTTATTGATGAGACCATCTTCAGGACTGACAAGTATTATAGTTGTTGACCCCTATTGTAATGTAGAACAAAAGTAATTACTCTTTATTCTAACATATATTGTACACATATGAATAATTAAACTATATCACCCGTAAAGTTTAGCACAAATACATGATTGTTTGAATTAAAAAAAACTTTCTTTAAGAATCTCTTGCATTTTCATCTTTAATGTATCATCTATTTACTTAATTCAAGGTGTTCAGACACTTATTTTCAACATAGTGTGAACAACTGTATACATATATACACTCAAACCTCTATTGGTTATATTTAATCATACCCATGTCAGCTGCCAGACGTTGTTGCTGCATTGGTGTATTTACCTTTTTTACATGAAGTAGTTTAATAATCCTTCATCTTTATATCATAGGATCACACTAGTCATTGGCCTAGTGAGAATCTCTCTTTCTGGGCAAATTGCACCCACCTAGCTTAATTCATGATGCCGCTCATTTCATATTAACTTTGAAGTGGTGTCTATAGTCAAGGCAATTCGAAATGAATCATTAGAGTTATTTCAAGCTCAAAGTTCTCTCACATAGACATACCTGAATACAAAAAGTCGTGTGACTCGAATAAATGTCTTCTAAGATTTGTGACCTGACATGTATTAATCTATATTGCATTGAACAAAGGAGAAAAGGAAACAGGTCTATTTACGGCTAACTGGGTATTGCATCCAATCTATAATGTACTGATATGCAGAGCGTTTTTACCTTGATCTAGCCAAGAGACATGTATTCAGTGTCTCTTATGTACGGTTAAAATATTAAACAGAAATCGAGGGACCATGGAATAAGATGGTGCCGCCTACAATCTGTAGAGATTTACAGTGTACCTGGAACTGCTTAGTTTCGTATATTCATTTTTACGAAATATTCATTGTATTGTTCATTAATTACATGATTTATATTAATAAAATTATAGATTTTTATGTGTTTAGTGTTATTGCTATGCAGTAACATTGTTTTATTGTATGCAGAATTTTAATCATTTAATTGCAATAACTGGTTTTATACTGTGGACTCTGAACTGTGATTCGTGCCGTACAATTTTGTGAAATAATCTGTTTTATGGACTAGTTGTATAAGTAATAAATTGTACGAAGATATGCTTTTTTAACAAATAAATGTCTTTGTTTTTTTTGATTACATGTGAAAAGAGTTGCTTTGTGTTCACCCATTGATGCATCTTATTTGTTAGTGGTCTAGTGTTAGATTGTCTTCAGATACAGCGGATTTATTAGTATATTTTCTGATGAGGGAAAATATAGAATAATCTATCTCATGTTTAACATTACAGGTTTTTGAAAAGTACCCAAGGTTTAGTATAGGGAAGGTGATGCCAATCTAAAGCTGACTGGAGTTGAGAGGCATGGATGTAGAATTCCGTCCTGGAAAACACCAACTCCCTCTATGAGCTGTTTGATTATATAGGGTAGCCCTCAATACTCTAGGTTGCACCAAACAAATTGAAGCCGCTGTTTTTGGATTTGGAGAATAGTTTTTTCTAGGGTTCCATAGAGGCAGATTAGGGGCTATGGAGTCGGGGCAGATAATCCATTTAATTTTTTTTTTTTTTTATTGATAGATCACATAGAAATCGCAGAGCTCTGTTCCCCAGAGACAACTGCCAACCTTTTGAATGTACAAAACGCATTGCAATCCATCATGTCTTTTACATCAAAAAAGTATAAAATGAATGCAATTAACCACCCCCCCCCCCCCCCCCCCCCCAACCCTCTCCCCGGCACGGTTCCATATAATGTCAACAATCTGTGTACACATAGCCACTGGCACAGCACGCTCAAATATCCTGTACTGGATCCTGTTCTGGCGGAGCCTCAAGCCAGATGCCCCTGAAATCAGCCAGTTTCCAGATTTTATAATGTTTCCGAGGGCAACCCCGGGCAAGAAATATGGGCTTCTCCAGCCCCATACATAAATCGAGCCCCCTCTTCACGCCACCAACATCGGAGCCCTCGGGTCCTTCCATGCCTGCGCTATATCTCTTTTGGCAAATTGTGAGTCCCAGTAACAACAAATGCCTCTTGTAGAGGTTTCCCCCCACTCCATCCAACACATGCAGCAGTCCCAGGCGCGGCGTGCGGGGGAGCACCCATCCAAGGACCTCATCTAGGCCATTCCAAACCCCATTCCAGAACCTGTCCAAGTGGCCACAACTCCACACTGTGTGAAAGAAAGTACCCTCCTCACATCAAACAACAACAACCCTATGCACACACATATACAGTACAAGTAACAATATATCGTAGGATTCACGCGGAGTAACAACAAGGTAAAGTAGCAGAAAGACGAATAAGTCTTGTGTATGTGAAGGTCTTCAATTCTTTAATTTCATCATAGTGAAACAGCAGCCAGCCGACACGTGTTTCATCGCTCACGCGATTCTTCAGGGCTCTGAAGCTACTGAAATTTGCTGAGGTGGTCGCTCTGCCGGTGATACTTCCGACCCGGTAGGGCCCTTGACCAACGTGTATCAAGTCCACAAAATATATATATGTATATATGGTCAGTCACCTCCAATAATATGATGTAAAAGAGGGAATAATGTATAAGAAACTGGGATGTCGCAGGCAGTCGAATTCGGACTTTACACCTAGTTCGTGGGTCCGATATTCAAATACGGGCACTCTCCTGAAGTGGCCAATGAGGCGCCAGTAGATTAAGCCGCGTAGTGCGCAGCAGAATCAAACATCCCGGGTCTGTGTTCCTGGTCTCGGACTTGATACACGTTGGTCAAGGGCCCTAACGGGTCGGAAGTATCACTGGCAGAGCGACCACCTCAGCAAATTTCAGTAGCTTTAGAGCCCTGAAGAATCGCGTGAGCGATGAAACACGTGTCGGCTGGCTGCTGTTTCACTATGATGAAATTAAAGAATTGAAGACCTTCACATACACAAGACTTCTTCGTCTTTCTGCTACTTTACCTTCTTGTTACTCCGTGTGAATCCTACGATATATTGTTACTTGTACTGTATATGTGTGTGCATAGGGTTGTTGTTTTTTGTTTAGGGTCTCCCCAGCTTGCTGGATAGACTAATGAATGGTTTCATAGGTTTTCCATTCACCCAGTTGCACCACCCAATAACTTAATCTGTTGTAGACACATGCGCTTATACTCATAGCAGTGCGCCCAATCTTCTGAAACCTCTAAACCTTTTGCTTACCCTCCTCACATCCACATCTAGTACAGATCGGGGATGCAATAAGGCCCGCCTGCCATAACCTCCGCCGAGTGAAATATACCCTGTGCAAGTATTTAAATTGGATCAGCCTAAGGCGGACAGAGATGGCCGCTCCTCTGGGACCTGCCAGTGCCTCATTCCAGTCCTCCTCTTCTAACGCCCCACATCAGCCTCCCAGGTCCCCTTTAGTTTCTGCAAATCGGAGGAGCAATGTATAATCAGGGATTGATATATTCGGAATCTTTTTTTTGGTCTCCATGTCCCCCATAAACACCCGAGCCTCCAGCAGACTAAATTAAGGAAGAGAAGTCAATCCCTCTATATACGGGGTAATGGCATGTCGGAATTGTAAATAGCGGAAGAACTGAGTGCGGGGCATATGGTATTCTGCACTCAAGTCCTGGAACGACTTGAGCGACGTCCCCGCCATGACATCTCCCAGTCTAGAGATTCCGATATCATCCCACCCCGCAAAGTCCTGAAGGGCTGCCAGGTCGGGGAAGCAGCCATTTCGTCAGAGAGGAGTTTCTTCAGTCAAGGTCTGCCACCACCCCTTTCGCCGCAGGGCTTGTCTCCAGACATCGAATACTACCTGCGTCACTGACGGCAGTGCCCTACGCCTTTGCGTCGCATATAGCAACGTATGGAGCGTGTGGGGCTCCATAAGGAACCGTTCCAGCGCATAGGCCGGGTCCCCCCTGTCTCCATACCACCATTCATTTGATACGAGGAGATGCGAGGCTTGGTAATATGCGTGAACATCAGAGGTCGACAAACCCCCACCATATGTCGATCGGAAGCATGTGCGAAGCGCCACTTGGATCGCACCATCCACCCATAGGAATTGTCCCAGAGTCGAGTCTACTTGCTTAAACCATGTGGATGAGATAGGATAGGGATGATTTTGCAACTGATAAAGCAGTCTAGGCAGGGCCACTATTTTAAAGATAGCCGATCTACCATAGATTGTCAGTGGCATGCAGGACCATACTTTGATATCCGCCCGGGTGCGCTCCAAAACTGGCGCCACATTGCGCTCCCAGGATACAGCAGGGATCTCAGACAGGAACACCCCAAGGTATTTAATGCCTCCTACTGCGATCTGAAGGGCCGATGCCCAGTCTCCGACCCAGAGGGTAGACTTGCGCGGGTTAACATATAGGCCCGACATCTCGCCGAAAATTAGTAAGATACGCATAAGACGGGGGCCCGACCTGTTAAGGTCCGTTAAGAAGAAGAGGACATCGTCTGCATAGAGCGCGATTCTGTCTGACAGACCGCGCTCCCACTCAAACCCCCGCATCTGCGCATCCACCCGGACCCACAGTGCTAACGGCTCCATGGCCACGGCGAATAAGTAGGGCGAGAGGAAGCAGCCCTGCCTGTTCTCCCTCCGAATAGCAAAGCTTGGGGACGACACCCCCGCGACTCGAACTGAGGCCGTTGGATCTGTGTACAGCAACCGCACATAGGACACAAAAACGGGTCCCAGATTCAGTCGGGCAGGTATATCCAGCTAAGTGAATCAAACGCCCTGTCCATGTCGGCCAGGAAAAGTGCCGCCCGCTCCCCAGTGGAGCGAATCGCCGCCACCGCAACATGAGCCCGCCTAATGTTATGCCACGTCGCCTGTCGGGGCATGAAGCCAGCCTGGTCCGGGTGTATGAGATCAGTAATATATGGCAGCAACCGATTGGCCAACGCCTTGGCCAAAACCTTGGCCTCCACGTTCAAAAGGGAGATCGGACGGTACAAAGCATGTTGTTCCGGGGGCCGACCAGGTTTGTGAAATACCACAACCTCAGCTTGTCTCCAATCCGTGGGTAGGCAACCACACTCCCTAGCCTCCTCCACCACCGCTCTATAGTGGGCCCCTAGTTGTAGGTGGAATTTCTTAAAGAACTCGCTGGGAAAGCCGCTAGGGCCTGGGGCCTTACCAGTGTTCAACTCCTTCAAAGCAGTACCCAAAATGTCAGTGGGAGATCGAGGCGGTCCCGAGCCTCATCCGAGACTGCTCGCGGCAGCAGATCGGCTATAAATTTGTCAACCAACTTAGCGGAGATGCATTCACCTGGGGCATATAGATCAGCATAGTATTTTGCAAAGCTCTCCGTCAGCGCCCTAGATTCTGTGATCGGGGATCCAGAGCCATCTACAACCCTCGGGAGTGTCTGCGCCTGAGTCAGGCCCTGTCACATTCTATGGAGCATTGTCCCTGATTTATCGCCCCATTGGTATATACGGCTGCGGGTCGCCATCCACATCTGACGTGCCTCATCCAATAATAATGAGGCGTAAGACTGTTGAGCAAACAACAACTGCCCCACCGTCTGGCCTCCACCCTCCAGACCGCTGCGCCTCTCCAGGTCCCTGATCTCTGCCTCGGGCCGATCGAGGTCCTTCCTACGCTTCCTCTTAGTCGCCGCTGCACACCAAGCGATGTCTATGCCCCTCAATGTGGGCTTCATGGCCTCCCATAAAGTTGTCTTGTGCGCCACCGTCCCCACATTCTCAGCCAAATAAGGGTAATGGCCTCCCTCATGTGTATTTGATAGTCTACCAGTTGCAGGTGCCATACGGAGAGGCGCCACCGAAATGGCTGTCGCCACCGGTCCAGGCAATAGTAACGGTCGTTGGGGAATGATTCGACAGCCCACGTGGCAGTATATCCGCGACTCTACCCTGCCCTGAGTCGCCGTAGGGACAAATATATAATCCAGTCTAGAGAAGGATTTATGGACTGCAGAAAGAAAGGTATTTTCACGCCTTGAACCATGGACGTGTCTCCAGGTGTCCACCCAGCCCAGGTTCCTGATCATATCACTCAACTTTGTACCACCGGCTGCCCCTGTCTTAGCCCCCCTCCCCCCTGCCCCACCCCCCAGGCCGGTACCTATCTCGTGCACTGTCTACCACATCATTCCAGTCACCACCCACTGCTGCCAGGACATCTGGGATATCTGCCCACACCGCAATTATCTTTTCCACCAGGGGCCACTGTAACGGGGGCGGGGCGTAGACGCAACCAAACACAACCGGCTCCCTGGACAAATATGTATCGACCATGCACATCCACCCATTGAGTGGTATGGACGTATGGAACCCTACGATGTATAAGAATGGCCACCCCTCTGGAGCCCCTAGCAAAGCCAGCATGAAAGACCTGGGTATAACCATGTAATTGGAGGCTGAGGGTTTTGTTACCTAAAAGATGTGTCTCCTGTAGCATTACTACATCCGCCCCCGCTCGCTTGGCCTGCTTCAAGACCGCCCGCTTAATCTTGTCCAATACTCCCCTCACATTGCAACTGAGGACACAAAGTGTGCCTCTGGGCCCAGTGGCCCCATCATCCGGGCCAGACATCAACAACCTCTCGTATCAACAGGCCACCGTACGCGCCATGTATCCACACACTCCCATGGGACCCTTCCATTAAAACTTTTAATAGGGTATTTCCCATAGACATTTTTAACCTATAAACTCACTTCACATAGCACTGTTCACTTGCACAAAAAAAAAAAACCCCGCTCCGCTGTAGACAGGCGTTGCAGCACAGCTGGATCGCACTCCGTGATCCAGTTGGGCCCCGATGATGAAGCATGCCATCTACTAGGTAGATGGGTGAGGGGTTTACAAACGTGCTGGTGATTCCCAAGGGAAACCTTCCTGAAAAGTACCTGCCATAGGTCTTGTCCTTGTTGTTTCTGTTATATATACCTGGGGAGACGGACAAGCACCACGGTCTATTCCTCACTCTCTTGTTGTTACTATATACACACACTCAGCCACCACTGTGTCATCACTAGGACCGTGCAGCCCCCCCCCCCCACTTCCACATCAAACATTCCCCCATGACCCCTACTTCCTCCTCCACCTCATACCTCAAAAAACAATGAAGCACCTGTCTCAGTGTAGCAGAGTCTCCACCCCCAACTCGAGGTCGACGACCCTCCACCCCAATGGATCCCCATAACACTACCCATCTCCCCAAACAACCATCAACTACCCTGAACTCGGGGAATGCGCCCGCCCTTAATACATCCCCCCCCCCCCCACATTTGACCCACATCAACATCATCACTATAGACCAAATGTCTCTGATGGTTGTTCCTTGTAGCCTCAGAAACACACAGCAGGAGGACCCCCATCCTATTAGTCACCACAGATCTATACTTGCGTCCACATTCAGCCTCAAGTAGATCCACCTTTCAAGGGACTGCCGACGGGGGATCGGAGGCAGTCGCCTTCCCATCCACCGCCCCCCCGGAGGCAGAGCGTCTCCTAGATCTGGACCTCCAGTTGCTCTTGCTCCGTGACTTTTGGGGGGTCCGCGCCGGCGCACCATTGGACGAAGAATCCGAATCTCAGCCCGGAGGGGTATGCACCCTTACTTTGACTGTCTTGTCCGTCCAGCGGAACACTTCCTCCGGGGTGTCGAAGAAAAGAGTACAGGACTGATAGACCACTCGCAGGCGGGCCGGATACAGTAAGGCATATGGAAGCTTAAGCCCGCGTAGGCGTGCCTTGGCAGCCGGAAATGATTGTCTCTGTTGCTGCACTAGCCTGGTATAGTCGGGGAAGATCAAGATTTTCTGGTTTTCACACATAAGAGGCTCCTTTGCCCGCGCCTGTCCAGGATAGTGTCCCGATCGTGATAATTTAGTAGCTTGGCTATCACTGGCCTGGGGCGAGATCCGTCCGGTGGCTTTTGTATGAGTGCTCTATGCGCCCGTTCGATCACAAAACAGCGTGAGAGGGATTCGGACGAGAGACAGCTCTCCAGCCACTGGGTCAAGAAGTTCTCCATGTTGCCCTTCTCGCAGCCCTCCGGGAACCCCAACAATCTCAGATTGTTCCGCCGAGCCCGCCCTTCCGCATCTTCTGCCCGGAGTGCTAGGCCTTTCTGGATCCCCTCCAAACTGGCCACCTTCCGCTTCAAGGTTGCCACGTCGTCCTCCACCCCGATATTCTAGTCTCGGCCTCCGTGATGCGAGCCACAGCATTTCGCAGGTCTTGGCACAGGAGCGTGACATCCGTCCCCACTGCCCCTATCTTCGCATCCAACATGTCCCTATATTGGGTTATCGCCGCCATAAGTGCCAATTGTCCTGTCCTGGGGCCTGAGGGCCCCAAGAGGCTCCAGCTCCTCCACTCGGCCTGTGTATTTGTCGATGGGGCCCTGTTTCGGGGCCCCTCTGCCACTCCCGCCCTTGGTCATGGCGGGCTGCGTCCGGGAACCCCGCCCCTTGATCTGTTGTTTGTACCCCAGGAGGGCTTCTTCTCTTGTGTCGGGGGGTCGCCAGTCTTCACCTGGACTGGCCTCGAGTGTAGGTGAGCGTCCTTATTCGCCGTCGCCAATCCGACGACCAGGACGACCGGCTGTGCCTCTCACCGCACGCAGTCTCCTTACCCCCGATGCTGCGCCGTGGCCCGGTCCGACCGCCAAATGGGGGGAGCCGCCAGCCCAAGCGTCACTAGCCGGGCCGCGACGGCCCAATGTAGGATCCCTGGGGCAAGGGCAGTGTAGCAGCCGCCGCTAAATGGCCCGCATCCCAATGTGGGGGACCCCCATGGATCACGGGATTCAGGGCAGGAGGACCGGAGGCGCCCGGGTCCGAGCCCACTAGTTAATTCAGACCCGTAGGGTCCCACGGAATACCCCGAGGGGGCCCCCCGTCCGCTCCCAGTCACCGCCGTGGCCCGATCCGACCGCCGGAAGGGCCGCCGCCCGCCCCACTGGTCTTGCCGCTTCTCTGGGCTCCACTGTCCACCCCCGGAGGGGGACACGCCTCCTTACTGTCACCGCCTCGGGCCTGCCGCTCCCAGTGAAGGTCGCCTCTGCTGCCGGTGGTAGGGCCTCCAAAATTTAGTCCCCAGCTCCACGCCCTGCACCAGGCCGCTCCGCAGCTTCTCCCCCAAAGGCTGTCCGCTCGATCAGTGCCCGCTGCAGGTCCAAGTCGCCCGGTGAGAGTGTTGCGGGAGTGCCGACTGCGCTAGCCCAGGACCAGTGCCAGCCACCCACACTGTCCGCTCCGCCACCGCCGGGACCCACGAAACTCTAGGTCCCCGGCTACATGGCACCTCGTAGGCCCCACTGCTGCCGGTCTCGTTCTCTCGGCCTCCGGCGCACTCCCGACAGCCGAAACCCCTCACAGGGTCTGCCGCTACTGTCTGCCACCGGAACATCCCACTGGGACACTGCAGGGTGGGGGAGAACCAGGATAAATCGACGGATATGTAAGCGGCGGGACGGAGCTCTTCTAAGCTGCGTCCGCCATGATGGCTTCCTTGGCCACTGCAGATAATCAATTTTAATGCTGTTGATGTCGCCCAGCCATGAGATCTCAAGCCTACCTCAGCTGTGTAATTCTTTGAGCAGGTCCTTGAGTATAGGTGGTATATTGTAGTCATAGAGTGTGTGGATGGAATTTGTGAGAAATATCCCCAGATAGCGCAGGAAGATGGCATTCCAAGGCAAGCAAGTGGCTGCAAGCCTCAAATAATTTTAACTCGTCTAGCAGGTGTGACAGGGATGTAACAGGGCATGTCAGAAAGCATATCATATTGTCAGCAAAAAGTGCTAGCTTGTAGTGTTCACCAACTTCAATGAATGATGCACATTTACAAAGCGCACAGATACTCATCAAGTGTGTCCCGGTGCTGCCTAACATGACAGCTTGCCCCCCTAGACTTTGAAAAACAAGGTGTTAACAAGTCAGCCGTAGATCTGAGAGGCCGGGAGTCGATTCCAGGCTTGAGCTCCCAGGACCCTGAAAGCCCCAAAGCAGATGCCCAATACACGCTGGACTTGGGATCTCCTAGAGAGAGCTGTCAATGTAAATACCGAGATTTTTTTACCATAGTTGGAGCCGAGAGAGGCGGGGACATCTTCTCCGGCCACCACAGTCTCCAATCCTCCACAGACTGGGTGCCAAAGAAGAAGATTTCCAATTTCTCTGAGTTGTATTTCGATTGGTTTCTGCTGAGCCAGTCGAACACCATCACAAGGCATGATCTAATCCTATCACCATCAAATTCTGCCCCCTTCTCACAGGTGAAAATCAGCTGAGTGTCGTCGGCATAAGATATTATTTTGACCCCACAGGCTTCCACCAAAGGTCAAGCCCTCGGATCTCTAGACTAGATTATATACAGCAAATGAGGGGCTCCATTGTGAGCGCAAATAGGAGTGGGGTCAGGCGGCACCCCTCTCTGGTGCTCCCTTGGAGGGGACTCAAGGCAGAGAGAGTGCTGTTAATTTTAATACGATTCTTTTGGGCTGCATAGGTGACCAGCATGTAGGCCGTTATATGTGGGCCCAACCTGGTTTTCGACAGGACCGCCCGAAGAAACTGCCATTTAACCTGATCAAAAACCTTCTCTGCGTGGTATTGGTGCGTTCCACCATGTCCACGTTACTACTTTAGCTGCATTCCATAGAGTAGCACACAACACTTATCGGGTATCATTTTCATTGAAATAGTGCTCTAGAGATTGTAGTATCGAACCTCTCCTTGCTAGCTCATGAAAGGCTACCTCATTAATATACGAGGTGGGGTCCACAAAATGCAGGGCGGCGCAACATCCAACTAGGAATACCAGGGTCTGATCAGACAGAGTTTGAGTACCAATGGTGGCTGAGTGGTAGGGGAAATTAGTAAAAAAATTGATTTGTGTACGAGTCTTATGAACATTGGAGTAGGAAGTATAGTCAATTGTCTGCAGTTAAGGTAATTCTTGTGTTCATATGGCAATGCTTTTCAAACTTGTATTCATGGTTCATTAATGGAAAGCCTTTATTATTAGGGTGAAAATTCTAAGGAAATGTAAATGTAAATGTACAGGAATTTATATAGCGCAAATCACCAACCGGTTTCTAAGCGCTTGCTTAGGGAACCCGTCCTGGTATTCCCCTGTGAGATAACCCCGGCAGGGTATCCGCAAGGTGAAAGCCAGGCATCCCGCCGCGAGGGGCCGTTGTGGAGATTAAGCAAGCTATTGCCCAGAGTCGCAGAGTGTGAACCCATGAATCGAGTAGGCACCTGACCTCTGCATCGGGTATGTTAAAGCGCCGGGACGCTCCTCGGAGTAGCTGAGCGCTATATAAATCCGATTTTAACATTAACATTTACATAACTAGTTTCAACAAGATTATGGGAAACCTCAAAATAAACAAGCATTGGCAAAATCAGTGGGCTTGAAATTGGTAGTTAGCCTTTTGGTTTTGTCAATGCGTGTCTTGTTTAGGCATGGTTTTTGTAAAACCTTATTGGCCCTCACCATTAAAACAAGCATTAACAAATACTAAAAAAAATGTGGTCTCAAAGCACACATTGCCACATTAGTTCTTGGCACTGAACAAAACTACAATGTGTGCCAATATGCTGTTTTGTGAAAGAGCAGAATGCTGTCACTTATAGTGAAGCCAGCCAATAGACATAGAGAGAAAAATAATTTTAATAAACACAAAAGGTCTTGATTAATGCCAGACCTAATTAGGGGCCCAATTATTAAAGAAATCTCAAAAGTGTACCCATGGTATATGTCCTTGCATTAGTGCAGATTTAGAGCTTTCATGAATTCACAAGTTTTTACAGAAGTAGGTCAAGAAATCCTAGTTCTAGAAAGTATTTGTGAACTGCATTTTAGCAAGAGCAAACATGCATGTGCAGATTTGCTCACGCGAAAATCTTTTGAGCGTTTGTAAGTTTACTTTCCCTCCAACCACTTTTTTCCCCCAACCCTGGAAGAAGTTTTACATCTGCAATGGTCCGCGGTAAATTACCAACCTTTCTCAGTATGGGAAAAGATTATGAAAGAGCTGGTGAAAACCCTAAAAATATGCAAGTTAGTAGGTTTGCACATACTCAAAAGGGCATTCAAATCCTGGAACTATTGCTTACCACTACCTTCAGCCCCAGTATGTAGATCTACAGAAAGGTGGCAAAATAAGGGAATTGCTAGTATTCAAACTCTACTATGGTATGAGCCCTGGCATAATCAGAGAGACTATATCCGAGCTTTTCTAAAATGAGATTTCTGCCATAATTTGTCACCACACAGCATTTTTTACATTTTTTTACAAAATCATTTTTATCGGCATTTTCTTTAAGTACATCGCATCAGTATCTGTGACATTAATACAAAAAAGATGTATTACATTCTTTTTACACCTGAACATGAAATTGGATAGCATCGCGTCGTATGGCCCCCTGCACAATCCCAACAATTGGTGATGTTGCTGTGGGACGAGTGGTGAGGCGAAATCGGCATTCATGCAAGGTAGTCTGTGTTTTGTACTGGGATGTGATGTGCACTCTCATTATTAGCCCTTTGTGTTGGGGGTTGTTATTCGCCAGTAATGACAGAAACTAGAACGAACGGGGGTGGTAGAACTGGGATACACTGTGTTGTACTTTGCTCCGCTGGGTGTTGGCCGCCTGGGTATTGCATTATGTATGGCATGGTGTCTAGCTAGGGATGCGCAGGTGGGGGGTTGGAGTTTGGAGGGGGAGCATTAAGTATAGCATCTATGGCCCACTCACGGTTGTCAGTTGTGACCCAACAAGCTCCTAACCCCTCTAAAAATTACCCTGAGTTGCCGCAGGGGTTGAGTTCTTGTCACTACACTACATGGCATGAAAAGGTCAAGTGGATTTTGTTACAGGGCAAGTAAATTTATGAAGCAACTTGCTAAATAGACAAGTAGATATTTTATTAAATTGCACACCCCTGAGTAAATCCTGCTGAGAGTAGTGTAGCCAACGACCTCCCGCGAGCACCCTGTGACAATGTCATATTTGCCTTAAAATTACTTGTGCACCCTGGAGAAGTACAGAAGGTATTAAACAACATACAATAGTTACAGAAAAATGCATATATATCATTGGTAGTTATTGTTTTTGTTTCCTAAAAGGGACTAAATACATGGTCAGTGAGCAGTTAGACATTGAGGTTGACGTCTAATATAATTACATATCCTTCTGAATAGTTGTTCATATGCATGCTGCCTGCCTCCAGTCAATGAGGGTATTCAGGCCCATAGCGATTGTTTTACATTTGTCCATCCAAAAAGTTCTCCTCTGGAAAGTAGACTTGCATTGTCTCCTCCTCTGGGTCCCAGCGTGATCTGTTCAATCACTTGCCATTTTATATCCTCACTGTTGTGTTGTTGACCATTGGTGCTCCTATTGTGCCACATTCGATGCTGCTTCTATGTTGCAGAATTCTGCATTTTTCTTTCTGTGCCGTTTGTCCAATATAAAGTAAGTTGCATGGACACCAAATTGCATATATCACATCCTGTGTGTTACAGTTGCAGAAACTTGTCAAAGCCAAATCCACATCTAGGTGGGTAAAATTGCTGGTATTGAAACAGAATTTACATGGCACACATTGTCGACATTTAAAATTGCCCACTATTGCACGGGACCACACATTATGTTCAAAGTAGTTTTGGGTGGTTGGGGAAGGATCGCCCTTACTAAGGTGTCTTTGATATTCCTTCCTCGTTTAAATGAAAACAAAGATGTGTCCTTGTTGGTGAGGTACTCCTTAACTAGCCTCCAAGAATCTTTTTCACCTTCTTACTGATTGGACTGAAAGTAGTAACGAGAACAATTTTATCGATTGTGTTGTCCTTGTTTTGGCTATAGAACATCTTCTTGGTGATTGTACCTAGCCCTTTTTCTGGCTCTCCTAACTAAGTGTCTAGTTTAACCCCTCTCAATAAGTCTACTGAGAAGTGTATTGAGTAATCAACTTTTCTGGTTCAGTTTCTGTAGGTCCTGAAGAGCAAATTGTATCTCAAGCTTCTGGGGTGGCTGCTGCTATAGTACAGCAAGGTATTCCTTTCTGTAGGTTTCCTGTATAGAGATACAAAGACCATGCCTTGTTCAGACTCCACTAAAAGGTCAAGAAAGGGAATACAGGTCTTACTCTGCTCCATTGTGAATTTGATGTGATTAGACCTGGTGTTGAAAAATGTTTGGAAGAGGTGTATGTCTTCTAGCGTGCCTGTCCAAATTAGAAAGAGGTCATCTATGTATCCAGACCATTTTCTTACGTTATCTAGAAATGTACTGTCAGTCCCAAATATTCTGTGTGCCTCAACGTGTGCCGTAAAGAGATTCCCTAAGTTGAGAGCAAAGCTTGCGCCGATGGCTACTCCTTTGACTTGGTAATAGAACTAGTTATCGAATTATAAGCAGTTCTTATTCATTTACATCAAAGACACTAGAAAACCAGTTGTGACTTGGGGGTGGGGGCTCTCATGAATCTAATAAGTCAGTCTATATGTTTAGTTTCTCTGTCGGGGTATGTTAGTATATAGGGATTGTATGTTCATTGCAACTAGGATGTCCATTGTAACTAGGATGTCCATGGAGGTGTCATATGTAATCCCTTCATACATGTTGATGAAATGTATGCTGTCTCTGATATACAAATTAGTTAGAGCTACAAAAGGCTTTAGAAATATATCCAGGTACTGGATCTCCAGGATTGACCCACACCCCAACATAATGGGTCTTCCTGGAGGCTTAATCCGTCTTTCAGGGATTTTCAATAAGGTATACAATACTGGTATCCGAGGATGTTCCTTGTTGAGGAAGGCATGCTTATTTTTGCATAAAAAGCCTTGCTCCAGACCCCTCTTGGTGATCTCCGATATCTTGTTTCTCAGTTCCCCTGTAGGGTCACCATTAATTTTTTTGTAGCACAATGTGGCACTCAATTGGGATAATAGCTCATCCCAACATTCAGTAGTATCTTGATCGACTATCCCCTCCTCCTTTGTCCGCAGATTTGAACACACCATCTGAGTTCTTCCTGCGGTCTCTGCTAGCTGCGCTCTCTGCTAGCTGCGCTCTCGTCGGTGAGATTGTACTTTACATATCTCCTCTCTTTATTGAGAGCATATATGTCTAAATTGTTAAAATCTCACTCTGCATGGTGTGGAAATGTGCTGTGAATGTGGAGGTGGATGAAGGCCAGTTGCATCTTGTGATGTATGTGCAGTGTCTCCAACAAAAAAAGTGTCTCAGGCAAATGTTCCTGAAAAATCTTTGCAATTCAAGCTTAACCTCCAAAAAGTTTAAGTGGGGGGTGGGGATAAAAGAGAGCCCCCCCCCCACCACCCCCTTGAACGGCGAAAGGCTTCATTTAAATAAATTAAAAGCGGGAGCCATGTCTTGCCTCACAGGGTTATTTGTGACAGTGGTGGAAGTAGCTGTGTCTCCTACCACAAGTAGTGTTGGCGTCTCGTCTGACATTCTCCATGAGGTTCCTGATAACAAGTAACTCTGCCTCTCTGGCCCCTCTAAAGACTGGTTCATCAGTAGGGTGTTATCCAAATATGGAGTAAGACTGAACTCCTCTGGGCTGTCTTCAAACATTTGATGATGCACCTATGAGTCGAGGACAGGCCAAAGGAGAGTGCCACAGATTTGAATGGTTGTGCCCCCCTCCCCCAATGAACTGTAGGAGCTGCCAGTGCTAAGATCAGCACTTTGAGGTAGGTGTCCTTCAGCTCCAGTCTTGCCATTTGGGAGATGAATCTCTTTCATTTTGAAATGGTGGTACACTAACCAGTTGTTGAGCTCCTGAAGGAAGAAACAGAAGGCTCAAAATGCCATTCGGCTGAAGGAACGTACTTGCCCATAGCCCTCTATTTAGTAAGGCTTCCACTTCTTGGACTTCCCCAGAAAAGTTAGGAGGTTTCGGGTTCTTGTATTGTGTGGTCGCTCCACAGAACTCTAGCAGAATACCTGTGATAGGCTAAAGGACCCATGCATCTCTTGTTATCTTCTGCCGCCTGTCAAGTAATAACACATCCTTGTTCATATTATTTGTTGTGGAAAACAAAGCATCGTCCCAGGGCATTGGCAGCACCCTAAAATCATCCTCTGCTGCTTCGACCGTGGCCAGCACCTTTCTCTGGGAAGAATTCTCCAAACGTCTTCTGGTCTGGCAATCAGAACGCACCTGCTGCTACCGGCCTGCCAGAAACCTTCTTGATT
Organism: Lissotriton vulgaris; assembly: GCF_964263255.1. Classification (NCBI taxonomy): domain Eukaryota; kingdom Metazoa; phylum Chordata; class Amphibia; order Caudata; family Salamandridae; genus Lissotriton; species Lissotriton vulgaris. Next base: position 901,402,012 of record NC_141695.1, read on the forward strand.
TCTAATTGATGCCTTGTCCAGGCCAGAGAGCGAAGTAATGTACTTTCCCACCTCCTTTATGAAGCTTTCTCCACAAACGCCTCCCAACAGACTTACCTATGAAATTTCTATGTACCCACGGTTGTGGCTTATCTTTTATTGGATGGTAATGCCGCTGTAGATATAGCATAGGTCACATTCCCAAATGGCCCATCTGGATAATATCTGGGAAGTCAGGTTTTCTGTCTCAGTAGCGTCCTCAGAGACGTTGAGTATCTTTGTCAGTGGGGCAGAGAGCTTGAACAGTTTGTCCTAGCAAGTTCTTCATGACCGATTGATTTCTTTCCTAGGACCTTTCACAAATTTGGCAAAGAAAGTGATCTGTTTGCTATCTATTTTTTAGTATGAGGGTAATGTTGCTATTGAATGTTCCTGGCATTCCTCCCACAGGCCTGTCCTCTATCCTGGGTCATTTGGCTACTACATCCGGGCGCCATGGTTGACTCAGTCCTGTTTCCTCTCTCAAGATAACCCAGTGCTCATCATCTGATACTTCACGCTTGTCCGGCCCCTTGTTGTCAGGGGTGAGTTAAGGCTTTCTCTCCAAAGTAGACAAATTGTATGCAGGTGTGCATAGTGTTTTCAAGAATGCCTCTCTGAACCATTAAAAACATCCTATGGGCTACAAGATTACTTTCCTTTTTGGCCTTCTGTAATAATGGGAGTACTGGTGCATTCTGGGGATATGTTGGCCTGCCTGGCCCTGAGCTTCCTGTCATTAGGGCTGAGGGGGTACATGCTCTGAGCAGCTGCCAGTAGGAAAATTCCCAGTGGTTCAAAAGTGGCACTGATGCTCTCTGGAGTGAGGAGTCCATTGCCTCTGCCAGGTCCTCCCCAGCAGGCAAGACATATTGCTCTTTGTAAATCTCCTTTATCAGATCATTGTGCCAAGGCCCTACCATGGTGTTAATGGCAATAGCTTATTTGCTGGGCCCAATTGTAATTATTAGAAACAACTTGGGAACCTTTCAACCTTTTCTTTTACTGTTTTGACACCCACCTGTTACTAGTTAGTAAATACTATCACTGTGGAAACCAGTATTCCTCCCCTGTCAAGCATCTTAGTGGGTGGGTGGGTACAAGAAATACAGTTTGTTAGTTATGTCAGTGTTGCTGCTTTCTCTGTAGGTCGGTTATGGCCCTGGATCAGAGGGACAAGGCGGCGCTGCATGTTGCTGTCGCTATCTTGTGCTAGCAGGGAATGCCACTGTGTACTTACTCCATGAGTCCTATGGCCCTGCCTCACCTGACGTCAGAGTCTCTTGTGGTCTGAGCCTCTGTGCCATAGCACCACACTTATTGGCCCGAAAGAGACATCTGGCAAATTTCTAATCTGCTGTATCACCTTCTCATCAAGGTGAGATGGAGGCCAGAAGGCGGTCCTGGCCAAGTGGGGCCCTCTAGTGTCCTGTTGAACCTTGAAGAATAGCTCAGATACATAAAACAATCAAAAACATAATGCTTATGGTCAAGAAGGAAGTATGTTAATATGCTCAAAAAAACAGTCACCCAGTGTAAGCTCTGCTAAGTGGTGAATAAAGGTTTAGTGCTATTCTCTGGTCTATAGTATTGCAACTGCTTGCCGCTGATTGAATGATATATGTTTTAAATCTCTGATGGAATCATGGCTCAAGTATTCCTGTGTTGTGTCTATTGTTTTGTTATGGCTGTTGAGATTAGAAGGCAGGTAAATGCATAAGCCTCGGTTAAGCCTTGATCAAGCGTGATCAAGGCTTAACCGCCGAAACGCGTTGTTGTTGCCAATAAATCTTTATTGAAATTGCACAGAAAAGGTGTCCGGGCGATCAATTCGTAGTGAACTGATTTTTGAAGTCTATTATTGGGGACTGCCGGTGCCTGGCTCGGACCGCCCGCTGACAGCGCTCCTCTACTACCGGCATTCGTGGAGAGAAAATATATATATATATATATATATATATATATATATATATATCTCTACCATATCTTTTATACGGTGGTCTCCTAACTTAGATGCAAATCGAAGATTCCATGTGTACTCTCTTTTTAAAAATTTTGAGCAGACGTTAGTTAACTCCTATGTCCAGTTCCCATTGCCTTAGTATGTTATTCCTAGGTAACATAAATCATTGGCCTTTTCCACTGGGGTACGTTGATGTAAAAAGTCTTGCATTTCTTGGGTTTAGGGCCACATGCCCTAGCAAAAGTTTTTGCTTTATTAATTAGTAATTTCCTACTAGCAATAATCGCAAATGTATCCATTAATCGTTGGAAACCAACCAGTGTTCTAGACAGTAACACTGCTTCATCTGCGAAAAGCTGAACTAGCACAGAAGTACCAGCAATTTGAGGTGCATCCGCCTGCACAAGTCGAAGGGTTTGTCAACCTCATTTATAATTAATGAAACAGCAATGGTGCTAAGACGCAACCCTGGCGGATGCCTCGTTTAAAAGCAAAATTTGGTGTGCACACACCACACTGCCCGTATCGAACTTTACATGAGAGAGTTTCATACAGCCTTGCCAGGAGAAAAAAATTATCGGTTTGGGAGCTCCAAGGTCAAGCAGAATAGGCCATGGGATACTATGATCAACAAGTTCAAAGGCACTACTAAGATCTGCGAAAAATAGGTATATACTCCCCTGCTTGGCACACATGTATTTTCTTATTAAAAGTTCTAAATTAATACATTGCTCTATTGTGCCAAACCCTTTCCTGAAGCCTTATTGAACTGAAGAGAGTATCTGATTCTCATTAGCCCACTCTTCTAATCTTACCAATAATACTTTACTCATCACCTTTACTGATGAGTCAAGTCAAGAAATAGGGCGATAATGTCTTGCTTCTGATTTATTTCCTTTAAAAAAAATAGGAATTATAACTGATTGGCCCCATGTCGGTGGTATGGAAGCGGTCACTGCTACATTAAAAACTCTGGCAAGGATGGGGCCCCATAAATCTATAGTTGCTTTATAAACATGTACAGGGACCCCATCCGGGCCTGTTGCTTTCCCTCCCTTACTCCCAGTCAAACCCATCTGAACCTCCTCTAATGTAATATTTAAGGGTACAACCGGCCATCTGCTCTGTGTAGGACTTTGGGACCTGGATTCTTCATATTCTATCGGATTAAAAGTATTTGAAAATGTTCACCCATGCTTCACAATTAACATGTGATAGTAACTCAGGAATTGACTTGCACTTTAGGAAAGGTGCATTAACAGTTTCCCAAAATAACTAGTTGTTAGCTGTGTCCTTTGCCATTTGTAACTTGTCCCACGCTGACTCCTGTAAATCCGTTCTCCTTTTTTCCAGCGCTGATTTATATTTAAAACGTAAGCTTTTGATGAATTCATTATTTCTTGGTTTGTTATTTAAAGCCTGTTTCAATAGTTTTAAAGCCTGGCAACATGCATAATCAAACCAGCCTACCTACCTTGTTTTTTTGTTCCCTGGGTATGGCTGTCAGAATCCCTTCAATAACTTGATTAATTTTACTAAAATTTGCCAACTGCAGGGGGGGGGGGGCACTAACATCTTCATTAAGACAATAGGAAATCTCTGCACCACATTTAGTAACCATTTCGTGTATTACCTTTGCCGGGTCCACTCCCCTCCCCTTTAATACGTGTCCAATTTGGTCTGATAAGGGTAATGTTAATGATAGTACTTTGTTGTGATACAAGCTTTGGGCCCCAAGCATGGGTAGACATAATAATACAGTCGTGGTCACTGAGTGCTAACTGGGCGATTCTTGGGGTGGAACACATAAAATTTAAGCTTGTAGAAATTATCACATGATCAATAACGGATGTAGCATTTCTACCTAGAAAAGTCGGAATTAAACCCCCACAGGTATCACAGGCACATTGTAAAAATTCCAGATCGTATTTGGCCATCATAGTATTAAAAGCACCGCCATAGTCATTATGTGGGAAGTGTACACAATCATCGCCCTCGTCGTTCCTATACCCGCAGACGTTAGTCATAGATAATGAACATGTTTGCGTATTAAAATCCCCAACCCATGTGATTGTGGTATTAGTCCTGGACATACTTTTTTTTTTTTTTTTTGAAAAACCTTTATTGCAGCATTCATAAAATACAAGTATGGGCCTACAACCGCAGGGGCCGGCCGCTAAACATAAGTAGAACCCAGTATATCATGGTACAACACAGCTCTTCAGCCGACAACCCTGAGGTCCGGCAGCGATACAGGATAGAACTTGTATTAGAACGCATAGATAGATCAGGATATAATAAAGGTTTTATTTTATATTATTTAAATGAACGGATCAGGTGCCATACAATCTAACAAAAGGATACGGGGGACAGGCCAAAAAGACAGGATATGCATCTAGAAACAGCCATTTGTGGGAGTCTGGCGTCAATGCTTATGAATCAGAGTAAACAACAATACAGTATACATTTTCATGAACGCCAGTTCTCAGGGCCTGCCCACCCGGAAGTCCGACTAACGTAAGAAGCACGGGCACTAAATTCCAGATCACAATGAAATCAAAATAAAGCAGAAACCATACCGATCCTAAAGGAATAAAGGGAAGGGAGAAAAAGGCCATAGAAAATAAAAAAGGCAAAACAAAAAAAAAAACCTCCAACCACCCACCCTGCACCCCTGCTGATGGCTATAGCCTAACCCCACTAGCAGTGTGCCTGTCGCCCCAAGTAACTTAAACCCTAAAAGAAGGAAGAAGAAGAATGGAGGAGGGCATGTTCGTATGTGCTCCCAACCCCTTAGCCCCCCCGCCAAAAACAGACACCCCCTTAGCCCCCCCCGCCAAAAACAGACACCCCCTGCCGCAAAAAGACAGATGTAAAGTGACTCCTTCAAAAGACAGTAGGGGGTACCGTGATACACCGCCCAGCCTCTAGAATCAAACAGTTGCAGTTCGAGCGTCCATAATAGCAATTCCAATCCATCCCGATTTGATTGATCTTAACCTTGACCCTTTCGAACCAGCACACGAACCCTCCCCAGCGAGACCCAAAAGCACACAAACAAGTCATAGAGGAGAGGGAAGTCATCGAAAGTCAATCCATTACAACCTGTAGCTAGTAAGTCCACGAGAACTTCGAGCGCAGAAAGTCTCCCTCTCCTAGCTGGACAGTCCCGATGTTTCTTGCCCCGAAATCGTAAAATCTCCAAAAAGGGAAGTCTACAACACAAGTCTCCGGGGGGTAACGCCATTCGATACCTCTAAAGTCAATGGTGATGGAAGGTACGGTGGTAAACTCACGACCTCGGGGACACCATCTTCCAGGGCACCATCCGTTGGTTCCAATACTCGCTCCCACACGGGGTCCTCGCACAGAGTCAAAATGGCCGCGGCTTGAGTGGTTGTAGATTGCTGTTTCAACAGCGGGCAGGGTCCGGTACCTCGAGCAGAATCCCAGTTAGGCTTGCATCCATTTTAGTCAATAAAACATCCACTTGCGAGTGAAAAGCCCAAAGTTCTGCCAATATTGACCTCCGCGATAGCTCAGTCGCCGTTCGGTCCATGGTCTCACGCCCGATACCAATCACAATCAGCTCCCCGGGTGAATCTGGCATCTTCGGGGGGAACGAACAGGATCACGAAAGGGCAAGCGTGGACGGTGACCCGTCTTTATCTACAGCCACGTTTACCCGGCTTAACACCGCAGGCCGGGGTACCGACCCGCTGAACCCCGGCAGGAATCTATACCGGGTCCACGGGACGGGGATCCCCACCCACAGTCAGTAACAGCAAGGTCACCTCTCTCTCAATGCTGAGCAAGGAAAACAATCGCCACCAAATGCGGGCGCAGACGGAGCCTCCACTACGATTGACCGGACCCTGCCAGGGTCTCTCAGCCGATGTTGTTGCACTGCAGCCTGGCCTTGCAGATACTCGAGGCCCCGGCTTCACCCCTGGAACAGGCCACGATCTTCAACTCGATGTAATTTCGTGAAATCAGCCGATAAAATTTTTTGGATTTCACCATCTGAATGAGGAACACTTCATCCACGCAGGGGCTGGGCATAAAATCAGGATATTGTACAGGATTTTGTGGCGGAATACGGAGGTCGCCGGAGCCGGGAGCCTAAGCAGCCATCTTGTTTGCCGTCGTAGCTCCTCCTCCAGTCCTGGACATACTTAACTAGCTACGAAGCCCTTTGTCTAACTCAACTACCATGTTACTGCGAGTTTGATCAAACACATTGTTATAGTAATTAACTATAACCATGTCCCTATTGTCTTTACAAGGCAACCATATAATCTGAGAATGTATTCCAATTGTAACAGCTCTTTTAACAATAGCCGGTAGCTTATTAGAAACAAGGGTCAAGAGCCCCCCTTTCACTCTTCCTGCAGGGGAGGGTACTGCCTGTAACCAGTATGGGGTAAACCCTTGTATATAAATAGGGTCTGTACACCGTGTCCTGCATACAGATTACATCATGTTAATTGTCTCAGACTTAGATGTCTATAAAAGTAACCAAGCGGTTGTAACAACATATACTGATCAAATTGTAATTGTCGTGACGCTCTGTCCAGAGTAAATCTAGTTCAACCCGGGGTTCTGAAATTAATAATTATACAGTCTCCTCGTAGGCTCTTATGTGAGGGACCGATCCAATTTACTCTTCTCGTTAAATGTATCTGGCTTGCTTCCGCCACCGGGTAACCACAGTTCTTAGCTAGCCAGTGTACCACTTTATTTTTAATGTATCATGCTTTTCACTTAGGCCATATGCTGTAAGTGGAGCACATTAGTCAGGATGCAACATACGGGCAGCATTCAGGTGGCAGATTTATCAATACATTTTCTTTACCCTCTTTTGCCACGTTAGCTCTTGGTTTGATATGCTTCACAGTAGTTTGGCCCACCTCAAGCCAATCCCCTCTAGTTTAACCACTTCCATGCTAATGACAAGGTCAACTCGTCATGGGTTTTACCTGCCCTGTGCTTATGACGAGTTGACCTTGTCATGAACAATGGAAAATCTGGGAATGCAGCACCCAGCGGGAAAACCCCTTAGCAGCCAAGTTAATGGAGATGATTTAGCCAGGCTTGTTGACTGGGGGGATAGAATTTACTGACTCGCTGCTTCCATTCTTGCTCCCTACAGTTGCTACATTATTGGATCCTTCATATAGGGCTCTATCTGACTCCTTGCTTTTTGCCTTATCTTGGGATGATTGTTGCCTGGGGCTGTTGTTCAATTGGGCCTCTCATTTCAGCATCCCTCCTTCCTCATTTCCGGCGTTTGTGTTCACTAACAAGCCACTAATCCTGAACACTTCGCTTGCCAAATTATCAAGCTTATCACAAAGTGGTTTTAATAACTCTTCAACCTTAGTTACTAAACGCTCTACACTTTGTGTAGCTGGCTAAATAACTACATTACCTTGTTAGTTTTGACTTGCACAGATTTGATCTATTGAATTCTGTGTAGGTCCTTTTCTCACTATATGACTGGTTTTATTACTCCTCACGTTTACTTGGCTCTTCTTACATCCTTTCTTTTTTTTCGGGGAGGGTGATCCTTCAGGTGTATGCATGCATGGGGGGGTCAGTCGGAGTATGGGATTCTAGGTCAGGTTCTAATATGATTTCAGTGATCCTAGAGGTGCCTTGTTGTTCAGTATGGGTAGTTGTTTCCATTGGCCTGGACTGTGCACCACCTTCCAGCACTAATCCACTGGCCTCACCTATTAACCTTTCTGCCACCGTGCCAGGGCCCAAAGATAGACGGCATTCTGATCTGTCATTACACTAACCGCTCTAAATAAGAGTCAATGGTGGTGTGTAGGGTGCATGAGATGTTGGTATCAGGTTTTTGCATTTTACGCCTAACCATTTTCACCCCTATATAATGTGGCCCAGGTGTATTTTAGGATAGGGTAATAACCAGGTAAATTATTCTAAATAAAGTTAAGAAGGACAGAGATACAGAATACAAGGTATATGGAAAGGGGCGACCATTCGGTCCCCCCGAACGTATGGCAGAGTACCACGATCCCCCCGGGAAGCCATCTTGGGCGGGAGGCGAGTCTCGGCTGGTATGCCCGAAGCGGCGTAGCCGGGGCGCGCCTTTTCCCGCCCTAGAGTGGGTTGGCCTAGACACGGACGCGGCTGGCCACGCCCTTAGGCAGGCGCGGGTTTACGCCCGCCCTGAAGACGGATAAAAGGAGAAGTAAGACCAGAAGACATCCTCTTGTTCCTGTGCTCTGAAGCTGCACCTCCTCGCTGCACGTGAGCTCGAGACGGAACGAAGAGCCAATTTTGAGCGTTGTAATCGTTCTTGTTTGTTTTTCAGATACTCTGTCGGAGAATGCCGAAGAAGGCGGGAAAGCGAATGACTACCGACCAGATGCTGCGCGTTCTCATGAAAGAGATGACCGACCTAAAGAGGCGAATGGATAAAAACGAGGAAGAGGGGCCGAAACGTCCTTTGGCGGGAGCAGCCCCGGGAGGAAAAGGCAAGAGGCCCAGGAGGGGAGCAACTGGGGGAGACATCCCGGGTCCCAGTACCCCGCTCGAAGCACCCACTCCCGTGCCGGAAGAAGGGAACCCGATTCCCGTAGTGGTCACTCCCGTGTCCGGGGAAGATATGCCGCCCGAATTGGCAGCACAATTAGTAGCGTGGTTGGGTAAAGGTAGCGAGGGCGCCACGGCTGCCGACGCGCAGGTCTTGATGAACCAACTGCGTGAAACTCGGGAAGCAGCGAAGGTATCCACGCCGGCTGCGGCCGTAGAGAAGTCGGGGACTGGTTCAGTCGCTGAGACAGCGTCCGGTTCAGGTAAGCGGCCATTGCCGATTGCAAGGGATGAGTCAGCACCCTCTCGAAGGGAAAAGTTGGGTCAGCATGTCCCTGTAGCTATTAAGGAAAAGATATGGGCAGGGGAGTATGTAAACATCTTCTCGTTGCTTACTGATCATTATGAGATGGAGCATGTTAAGGGACAGAAAGACCTCATGCATCCGAGTGTTTGGCGCGCAAAGATGGCCGCCTTTAAGGTAAATGAAAACATTGGCAATTGGGGCAAAGCGTGGGGGATTTTTACATCGATCTTGGGTGAACGAAGGCCCGAATTGCTACCCGAATTACCGATTTATCAGTCACGGATCATGGGGTACTCTGTATCACACGAGGGTAATCATTGGTTCTGCTATGATAATCTGTTCAGAAAGGCAAAGGAACACGATAAGAATTTAACTTGGGATTGTTATGATTCTGTGTCTTGGTCCAAAATGGAGGATACTGGTATGTTGAAATTGCCATTGGTAGGGAGTAGCGTTAGCGAACCCTCCCGCCAATATGCGGGGACGCCCTTTCGATCAGGTACGGGTACCGACAGTCACTCGAGGCCTACCGGCAATACAGGTAAAAGGGGGGTCTGTTGGAACTTTAACAGAGGTAAATGTACTAGGCCCCAGGGGTCGTGCAAATTTAGACACGAATGTAGTGGGTGTGGGCAATCATCCCATCCTGAGTCCACGTGCAGAGCCAAAACGGGTGATAACGGGGGTAGAGGAAGCGCCAAACAGGTCTAACATAGTCCGAGGGGCGCCTTTACCTACCCCGATTGATACCTTGGCAATGATTCCCTGGCTCAGCGAATACCCGGATCGTACTTCCGCTGGGGTGTTACGAAACGGTTTTTCATATGGTTTCCGCATCCCAGTGGGGGACTTTCAAGGAATCGAGAAATGTAAAAATCAGATATCGGTCTTGCAGCATACGACCGTGGTACAGGAAAAGATCCGGAAGGAGGTTACTCGAGGTCGAGTCGCCGGTCCGTTTAGTGTACCCCCGGTGGCTAACTTTGTTTGTTCTCCTTTAGGGGTGGTCCCCAAGAAAGACCCGGGGGAGTTTCGGCTGATACATAATTTATCAGCCCCACGTGGTGCTTCCGTAAACGAAGCGATAGACCCGGAAGTGTGTTCAGTGCGGTACGCATCCTTCGATGAGGCCGTGGCCATTTTGAATCGCCTGGGGCCCGGTGCGCTGATGGCAAAATCTGATATCGAGTCAGCGTTCCGGTTGCTCCCGGTACACCCAGACGATCAGCGTCTCCTAGGTTTCATGTTTCAGGGTCATTATTACATGGATAGGTGTATGCCGATGGGGTGCTCTATATCTTGTGCCTATTTCGAGAAATTCATTAGTTTCCTACAATGGGTCTTCACAAAGAAGACGGGTTTCAAACATGTGATGCATTATCTCGATGATTTTTTGTTCCTGGGGGCAGCCGGGGATCCGGAATGTGGGCAGGCTTTGTCTGCATTTTGTGTCTTAATGAATCAGTTTGGCGTGCCATTGGCACCAGGTAAGACTGTTGGTCCTTCGACTTGCCTCGAGTTTCTGGGGATCGAGTTGGACTCCGGAGAAGGTTGTTTCCGTTTACCAGGGGACAAAGTGTTAAGGTTCAGGTCATCCCTGCAAATGTGTATAAGTGAATCGAAGGTTAAGCTGCATCAATTACAGCAGTTAGTGGGACAGTTGAATTTTGCCCTGAGAGTTATACCAATGGCCCGCCCCTTTTCCCGCTCGATCGCTCAAGCCATGGTCGGCCTGAAGGAGGGCCATCATCGCACAAGGCTCTCGGCAGAGTTCCGCCAGGACATGCGCATTTGGTTGGCATTTCTGGCGGATTTCAATGGTCGAGTCGTCTGGAGCAAACCGGCCGTGTCCTCTGAAGAGCTGGGGCTGTGGACAGATTCGGCTGGGAGCATAGGTTTTGGTGCCATTTTTGGCACTCGTTGGTCTGCACAAAAGTGGCCGGCATGGTGGCATGACAGTGGATTGACAAGTAACATTGCTTTCCTGGAACTTTTTCCCATTTTGGTGGCCCTGAGAACATGGCCTGAAGGGTTCAGAGATCACTCTGTGGTATTCTGGTCTGACAATATGACCGTGGTTGAGTGTATCAATAGCCAGGCAGCACGATGCAAATGGATTTTGAGGCTGCTCAAGGAAATCGTATTACTGTGTATGCAATTGAATGTGCTATTCAAAGCAAGACATGTCCCTGGGGTAATGAACCAGGCGGCTGATGCCCTTTCTCGTTTTCGTATGCAGGCCTTCTGGGGTTTTCTTCCCACAGCGGACCCGGAGCCGGCACCCTTTCCCGAAGCTCTCTGGTCTCTCGGTGCCCCGAACTTCGTAACCTCGTGGGAGAGAGTTTAGCACCCAGGACGAGGAAGGCATATGAAGGGGCGTTCCGGTCCTATTTTGCCTTCTTGGGGACTGCTAGAGAGGAGCTTTGGGGTCAGGAGGAATGGGTAGTGAACTTTCTGATGTCTTTACATCTGGCTGGGAAATCGGTGGCCACGGCCCAGAGGCATCGGGCTGCCATTTCCTTTTTTGCTAGGGCTCATGGGATCCAGGACCCGACAGCGTCTTTCGTCGTACAAAAAGCGCTACGTGGGTGGCAACGCCTTGAGGGTCGCAGAGTAGACGAAAGGCGCCCGATAGGTTTGGATAGGTTGGCCCAGTTATTATCCAGACTCCCTGCAACTTGTTCATCTCAGTTTGAGACAGTGTTATTCCGGGCCGCTTTTACGCTGGCATTTCATGGGGCTATGCGGGTAAGCGAACTAGTGGCGAGGAACAAGCAGGATGTGACGGGAGGGCTGTGCGCAGAACACGTACAGATCAGAGGGGAGACAATGACTGTCTCGTTTGTGAGGTCCAAGACCGATCAGAGTGGGATGGGTGACTGCATAATCATACGCAGGATTCCCGGGTCCTCCATGTGCCCGGTGATGTGTTTAGAGGATTATTTAACACGAAGGGTGGCATCATGGGGGGGGACCTTGTTGAGACACGCTGACGCCACCCCACTGACAAGGTTTCAGTTTCAGCGGGTGCTTGCGATGTCGATTACAGCTGCGGGCTTGAACCCGGGCGAGTTTGGGACCCATTCCTTTCGGATAGGGGCTGCTACAGAGGCTACAGCCAGGGGTCTGAATGTGGAACAAGTTAAACGGGTGGGGCGTTGGTCCTCCAATTGTTATAAGAGGTATGTGCGTTTGCACATGTTGTGAAGCTGTAATGATGTACTCATGCTTCTTGTTTGTTTGGTTTTCAGTTACGCAAGCCTACGAGGCGGGGCGGACTATGCAGTCGACCCAACACCGGGCCAGCGGTCAGACATCACCGGCTGTGAAAAGGGAGGTGTGGGTCATGGGCCACTCATACGTGAGGCGTGCCGCGGACGTATTCAAGACAGGTGACATGATTCACGTGGCTGGGGAATACGGGTACAGTGTGTCCTTCTACGGAAGGGGCGGTCTCTGTATTGACCAGTTTCAATCGTTTTTCGAGGGTTTGCTAGGGCGGATGAGGTCACCGCCGTCTGTAATCATAGTGCATCTTGGGGGCAATGATTTGGTCACCACTGGTAGACGACTTCTCCTGGAGGCAATGCTTTCCACCGTAAGTTGGGTAGCAAGGAGAGTTCCAGGGTGCACGATTGCGTGGTCCCATATAATCCCACGGAAGGTGTGGCGGGGGGCGTTTTCTGTTTCAGCTTTGAATCATTCGGTAAGAAAAATTAATAACAAAGTGAGTAGGTTGTTCCGGTCCAGTACACTGCATTCTATTTCGCATGGTTGTATTAATGGGGACAGTATGTATTTGAGTGATGGTGTGCATCTGTCTCGGGTGGGGAATGAGTTACTCATAGGAGACTTCATAGCTTGGCTAAAAACGTTAAAACATGACCTTTAGGTAGGAGTGTTGTGGGGGGTCCGGATAGCCGGTCAACTATCCGGTCCTGTGGCGGTAAGGTCATGATCGGTGAGCACTAATTGGAAGATCCCTATGAGTGGGCGTCACCCATTACGGATGGGAGCGCGCAGGGGAGGTGGCCATTGGCCCCTCAACGGGGAGGCGGTCCCTTCTAAGGATGGGTCGCCGAAAAGGAAAGGAAAGGAAAGGCGGTCAAGACCCCTTCCTGGGTAGGAGGGGTTACAGCCCCCTCCTGGGGAATTTCCCGGGGCCAGGACGTCTGCGACGGCAGATGTGGTAAGTTGTGTGGGGTTTGGGGGGGGGGTCTACGCTACCTTCTAGATACCTCACACCAGTCCTCGTACGACCTTTAAGTGGCGTCGAGTTTTATTGGGGGCCCCCGTCAAGTCAAGGGAAATTGGTAAGTTGCACTTGAGGTACGCCTCTGTGCCGCCCCTCACAAGTGAGGGGGATATTTCTGGGTTAGGGATCTTGACACCGGTTACGACCTTGCCGTTGGCCCTTAAACGTTAGGATGTACAATTTCAAAATTTCAAGTAAATGTTTTGTAGGATGTTAGTTCGGCTAGGAGGACCTTTGTATTAGAGAATATGTTAAGGTTAGCCAAACATCGCAATGTGGTTATGAAATTGTACATAATATGAAACTGTTAATTTTGTTTTAATTTTGTTTCATATTTTAATAAATACGGCCGGGAGGGTCACTCCCTCCCGACTTCCAAAAAACTTCAGAATTGTTTCCGGTTTCCCATCCTTGGGGATTTGTGTTGAGAGGGGGTGGCGGGTATCTCAGCCATATGGAAAGGGGCGACCATTCGGTCCCCCCGAACGTATGGCAGAGTACCACGATCCCCCCGGGAAGCCATCTTGGGCGGGAGGCGAGTCTCGGCTGGTATGCCCGAAGCGGCGTAGCCGGGGCGCGCCTTTTCCCGCCCTAGAGTGGGTTGGCCTAGACACGGACGCGGCTGGCCACGCCCTTAGGCAGGCAGGGGCGGGTTTACGCCCGCCCTGAAGACGGATAAAAGGAGAAGTAAGACCAGAAGACATCCTCTTGTTCCTGTGCTCTGAAGCTGCACCTCCTCGCTGCACGTGAGCTCGAGACGGAACGAAGAGCCAATTTTGACCCACCCACCAGCCCCTGAAGACAGCGTTTGGTTTTGGATAAAGTTGATGTTAATTCGAATTTTTTCGTTTACAGGTTGTCGTATTATCGTGATGACTTTGAGTATGCAATAAAGAATGGTCGATTGGTATTATGTTTTGCAAATAAAGTAATTCTGCTTTGGTGTCCTTGAGTAAGCATGCATTTAATAAATTTGTTGTTGCTATTGTCTTTTAGAATTAGTCATTTGTAATTTAGTTAGCATTGTCGTATTTATTTTGGTCGGGCGGTAAGGTCATGATCGGTGAGCACTAATTGGAAGATCCCTATGAGTGGGCGTCACCCATTACGGATGGGAGCGCGCAGGGGAGGTGGCCATTGGCCCCTCAACGGGGAGGCGGTCCCTTCTAAGGATGGGTCGCCGAAAAGGAAAGGAAAGGCGGTCAAGACCCCTTCCTGGGTAGGAGGGGTTACAGCCCCCTCCTGGGGAATTTCCCGGGGCCAGGACGTCTGCGACGGCAGATGTGGTAAGTTGTGTGGGGTTTGGGGGGGGGTCTACGCTACCTTCTAGATACCTCACACCAGTCCTCGTACGACCTTTAAGTGGCGTCGAGTTTTATTGGGGGCCCCCGTCAAGTCAAGGGAAATTGGTAAGTTGCACTTGAGGTACGCCTCTGTGCTGCCCCTCACAAGTGAGGGGGATATTTCTGGGTTAGGGATCTTGACACCGGTTACGACCTTGCCGTTGGCCCTTAAACGTTAGGATGTACAATTTCAAAATTTCAAGTAAATGTTTTGTAGGATGTTAGTTCGGCTAGGAGGACCTTTGTATTAGAGAATATGTTAAGGTTAGCCAAACATCGCAATGTGGTTATGAAATTGTACATAATATGAAACTGTTAATTTTGTTTTAATTTTGTTTCATATTTTAATAAATACGGCCGGGAGGGTCACTCCCTCCCGACTTCCAAAAACTTCAGAATTGTTTCCGGTTTCCCATCCTTGGGGATTTGTGTTGAGAGGGGGTGGCGGGTATCTCAGCCATATGGAATATGGCTTTAAAGTGCAAAGATACAAGGTGCTAATTGCAAAGTGCAAGGTGCTAAGCAAATGCTAGTAAAAATGAATTTAGTAAATCCAGATCAATGTAAACACAGTACAGTATTACAATCAAATTAACCCTTATGCTTTTTTACACTGTATAATGCTGTTATTTAAGCAGTTTAATAAAAAAGAGGTAAAAAAGTCAGATTATAAAATTCAAGTCCTGTCCAGTCCCAAGTCTAATTTAATGCTACTGCAATAACCTGTATTTCCAGGGTAGCAATTTGGGCTTCCTTAAAAGGAGTTTTCCTTCTCTGCTATTTCACGTTGATCAAATGTAGCCCTTCCCTTTGCTGTTGGCTATAATAATATCATGGGCTTTTGCCCAAAAATGTCTTCATAGTACCTGAATTTGGAGAAGCAAGGAGGGGTGGCCCGGCCCGGCCTTGGTCGGACGCGGATGGGCGCTGTTGGGCCTACCCCTGGCCCGGGCTGCGCCCGTGCTGCTGGAGCCCTGGCCAAGCTTTATGCGCCTCCTGGCACGTCTAAACCGGGTTGGCGGCGTCAGAGCTGCAGTGCAGGCAGGGATTTGTGGTTGGCACCCGGCGGCCACAAAACAACCATAAACAAGCTTGTGCTGTGTCATAAGGTGTATGATTTTTAGGTTGGTCAAAATGCTTGTTAGAAGAATGCTGAGAAACGAGAAGTGGAGAAGTGTGGGAGTATAGAATCTCGTGTTGCAGTGTACTTCAATTTGAAATGTGGACACAGTGCTACCTTTTTGGGAAAGGCGGGAAAAAAGGCATTGAGATGCTGGATTTGAAACGCTTGACATACAATCAACAGTTTTTTCTGGTGTGTTACACAAGAGTGTCTGGTTTGATGGTGTAAGATGTGGCATAGGGCTTTTTATCAGGTGGATAGATTTTTTTTGTTGTAATAGAGCAAAGTCATTGCCGACTACTATATTTTTTTTAGTTCAGCAATTGAATTTAGTGAGATGTTATGTATTTTCAGATTTTTGAATGAGAATGCAAATAGCATAATGGAATTATGAGCTTAAGGAAACAAAGCAGCAAAATACGTTCAGGAGAACTATTTGTTTCTCTGCTCCTGTTTCGATGAATCATAAAAATTAAGAGTGAGGATGGTTTTGACGCATCTATGTTTGGATCTGATTAAACGAGAACCTCTAAAGCCTTTATGATCAACGTCCATATTTCAAGATCCGTTGTTTGGTCAGTGTTAAAATGTTCTATTGTAAGCCTGTGAAGATTGTGATTGCACAGTGTATCATAGAAATTTGAATATGCATAATGTTATGGATTGCAAATGTAAAACTTCTTGGATGGAAGAAAATTCAACTTCGTCCAAAATTACCCTGCTCTGTTGGGGTCCTGTCCTGTAAAATGTTACCCTTCATTTAGTAAGCGGTGTCAACATGTTTCAAACAGGTATCTGGTTTTGATTAATAGAATCTGTGGAGAAGAGTTTGTATTGATAGTCTGTTTAACGCTGAGAAGATTATTCAGGGTTGGACATTGTTGCATTTAAATTTAGACTTGGCATTCGGCGTTTTATTGGCTGTCATGGCATGTTTTAAAAGTTATGAATACCTTCATTGTATTTCTGCTACTAAGTGGCACTTGTCTCCTTGTCTTTAGTGAAGTATAATACTCATACATTCGACCTCATTATTTTCACCGTAGTAAGTATCCTCCCTGCTAGTCGGAAGTTAATTTAAAAGCTTTTAGTTCAGAGTCTTGCACTCCAGTGCTTTGCACATATGCATTCATTGTATGTGGCATGTCTCCCTCCCCTTCTCCTATGCACTCCCTAACGTATCTCCTTGTGTGGATCGGAAACGACTTTTTTTGTGCTCAGTGATTTCTTAAGACTTGAACCTGTAATCCATACCTTTTTACGTTTAGTCAACGTTTTAGCTCCCTACTCTACCTTCAGCACTTGTAACTCATCGCACCCTGCTCTGGCTTTGAGCCATATGTGCTTTGTCACTAATAGTTTTTAATTCCTTATATGTCTAACTGCCGCCTCTGTTTGGGTATGAGTCATTCAGTGCCCCATTGACCACTGTGCGCTAGCATAGGTGTGTGGTGCATCCTGAAGTGCTTGGCTTACGTGAAGTGTAAAAGTGAAGCAGCCTTATAGGGGGCATCCTTACTAGCCTGATAAATGATACAGTTGGTGCTAGTAACTACTGGACATTATCGTATCAAGAGTCTTTCATTCCCTCGAATGCCAGACTCTGTTTCACCAGGATCACATTTTCAAGATCCCGGAAGGGGGCCCGACCGCTCAGGAAGAGTTCCTTCACTGGACCAAACCCCCTTCTGTTTTGCAACCCGTTGCACATTTAGTCCAACCCATCTAATCTGGATGCAGAGGTACAAAGCTGCTGTTTCACGTTTGGGTCAAACCATTCTCTTCTTTTGGACATAGTGTTGCAAAGGGAGGTCAAGCAAGTTTTCCTTCCTGAGAGTGGGTAAGAGGACAAAGTCTCAGTTTACTCTAGTGACTGTAGATTTGCAATGGGATTGCAGAGCCAAACTCTTCCTGTCAACATCCTGTACGAAGTCCCAGCCTGAACAGGTAGGTTAATCTCCTGACTCTTATTGCACCCATGTGGTAGAGCTAAGCACAACGACACTTACGACGTGCTATTGAAGTGATATGGTTGTGACAATCTAGTCAGCAAGCTGGAAGCATATCCCCCCTCCCCCTTCCCAAAAAAAGAGCAGAGCCTTCTGTGTTGGAGCAATTCACCCACCACCAATCACTCACTGCTGAAGTGACACAAATGATTCAGAGTCATCAAGATGCTCCAGACATTCTTGAACTTGCCTCTGAAGTCTCCCTGCTGCAGATGTCCTGTTGAAATGCTAACCCAGCAACTAAGATGTATCATACTCCACACAGTTGTCACACTTTCCCAATTTCCCTTGGACCAGAATGCCGATTTTTGCCATCATAATTTCATCCTCTGGTTTAACTCCACCATAATCCTGGGAGTGCAGATATTGAACACTCCGAATTCTGCATTATATTATCTCTAGAAGAAAACATTAATATTCATTATCTGATAGAGACTTCTAGCTGCAGATTCCTTACCTTTGAATTTCCCAGGCATCAGGCTGGATCCGGAAACTTTTGCACAAGCTATACACCTTGCGTGTGCCAGCTTGTGGTACCTTTCGGCACTGTGTGATGGCGTCTTTAGCGTCGGTTATGACGTTGTGGTCCCCTATGTAGTCACCACCCTGGCTCGTGGATGTCAGTTCTTACTGGCGCTGATCTGGGAAGAGCTACCACTCTGTCGCTTTATGACAGACCTTTTTCGGATTTTTGTCGACTTCGTATTTTTTTCTTCCTGTGCGGGGATGTCTGCGAGGAAGACACTGTTTAAACCACTTGGCACCTTTCACCACACCATGCCTTTGGTGTCTTGAGTGGGACCATGACTTGAAGTCTTATTCGGACTGTCAGGCCATGGCTCCGAAGGCCTTGAGTGAGCAGGCTATAAAAGCTACAAATGGGGTGGGGTCGCACACTACTCACACACCGGCGGTGTGTGAGTAGTGTGCGACCCTACCCCCATTTGTAAGGCTATAAAAGCTCCTTGTGGCCTGGCAGTCAATACAATCCAGCGAGACTCTGTGGAGGACC
This sequence comes from Lissotriton vulgaris, assembly GCF_964263255.1. Taxonomy (NCBI): domain Eukaryota; kingdom Metazoa; phylum Chordata; class Amphibia; order Caudata; family Salamandridae; genus Lissotriton; species Lissotriton vulgaris. The sequence continues at coordinate 901,420,606 of NC_141695.1, forward strand.
TGATTGAAGAAGAGAAGTCCTGGGACCGCTCCTGGAGCCCAAAGTCAATATCTCCTCGAATGACGTCAGTCGATGATCGAGGTAAGGAGCACCGGCGCTCTAGGCATGGTTCTGCGGAGCCGGACCAGGATCGGCTTCGCCCCTCCCTCCCTTTCCGGTAGTTGGAACGACCCTCTCCAATTTGAGATTTTTACAAAGCCATGTGCTGCAAATTTGAGCGGGCCGACCCTTGTGGTGAGCCCTCTGGGTCGGAAGGAGCCCCATCTGATTCAACGCACTCTACTCCTGCCACGGCGCAGGTGGGACCTCGAGGTTCTGATCCCAGATCTGCAACGGTTGTGCTATTGAGACCTTACCTGTCATAGGACCTGAAATCTGTGCCTTTGGGGCTGCTGGCACCCACTGGCGGCTCCAGCCCCATCTTTATCCCTGACGACACGGAACCGGAACGGCGTCACTCAATGCTGATTCCGACATCGCTAGAACCCAGGGGTTCTATGATGTTGCATGAAAATTTTGATGATGTGTTAGGCACAGGAGAGTATTGGGAGGGGTCTATGGACCCTATATAACACTAGGGTGTTCCTGCAGAGAAGATTGACTTGTATGAGGAACTTGGGGAGGCCAGTGTACTGGACACTTCCCCAGAAACGGGCATGCTCTCACCTCCCAATTGTGGCTACGGAGGAGGGGTATTTTATGCCATGTTGGTCAAGAGAGCAGCTGAGGTCCTCGAACTGGAGTTGCCCTCTGTGCAGGTCAGGACTAATCTCATGACTGAAGTGCTTCAACCTGGGGCTTCCACCTTTTTCCCTTCAATGAGGCACTGATGTCCTTCTAGGCACATGGTCAAAGCCTAGCTCAGGGGCTTCTGTGAATAGGACAATTGCACCCCGCCATCACCCAGCTCCGGGCGACCCAAAGTTCCTCAGCCAACACCCCACCCCTGAAAAGTTTGGTGGTACAGGCAACTACCTCCAAGGGCGTGTTCCCCTCCGCCCCTCCGGATAGGGAATCCAAGAGGTTGGAATCACTTGGGAAGAATGTTTTCTTCCTCCAGCCTGGCATTGCGGTTGGTGAATAGTGCATGCTTATTGGGCCGTTTTTCCAACTCCCTTTTGAGAGACGGTTGTGCACGTGCTGCAACAAGTCCTGGGGAAGGCCTGGGCTGTGATCTCCCAGACATTTAAGGGCTGAAGGGATGCAGTAAAATTCACCATAATGTGTGGCCTTGACACAATTGATTCTCTGGCCAGAGTGATTTCATTGACAGTGGCCTTGTGGCGCCACACTTGGCTTAGAACGTCTGGCTTCTCGGGCGATGTCCAGGCAAATTGATGGACATGCAGGTTGATGGATTCCGTCTTTTTGAGGACAAGGCAGACTTGACCCTAGAGTGGTTCAAAGACTCTCGAGTTACGGCCAAATCCTTGCGCTTCTCTTCTACACCTCGTGGTCAGTCTAGCTTTTGCCCCTTTCATGGCAACGGAAGGAGGGGTTCAAGCCACGTCAGCCCTATCCCAGCCACCGTCCTGCGCAGACTTCCCAAATTGTGCGGGGACGTGTACGCGGTTCAACCCGTCCTAGGAATGGAAGCTAGTAGTTGTCGGGCCACCGGGCAGCTGCAGCCTCCACGCACTCCTAGTCAGACTCCGCCAGACCACACCAGTCCAGTTGGGGGGAGAATCCATCATCCTCTCCCCCACTGGTAATCCATAACATCCGACAAGTGGTTCTTGCAGATCATTCAGCAGGGCTATTCTCTGCCTTTCCTCTCCTCCTCCCAAATAAAGAACGTCTGGAAGAGGATCATTTAAAATTGCTCCAAGAGGAAGTTACAGCTCTGCTGTTCAAGGGAGCTATAGAGGGTCCCGGATGCAGAAGCAGGCAGTGGCATTTCGAAAAAGAACAAAGGTTTGCAACCCATTTTAGATCGTCTGACCGCCAATCTCTTCCTCAAGTAGGAGAAGTTCAAGATTATTACTTTAGCTCAGGTCTTGTCTGCCCTAGACCAAGAAGACTGGATGGTAGCGTTGGACCTGCAGGATGCACATTTCCACATTCCCATCTTGATGGGACACAGATGTTATCTGTGGTAAAGGTAGATCATACGTACTTTGTTTACTGTGCTCCCCTTCGGCCTTACCAGTGCCCCTCTGGTGTTCACCAAGGTGATGGCGGTTATCTTAGCATTTCTATGCAGGTTAGGGGTGTCAGCCCCCTACCTCGACGAATGGCTGTTGAAGACGTCCTTGCCCCCAGGCTGTCATCTCCCATCTTCAGACAACAGCGAACCTCCTGCATTCGCTGGGGTTCTCTATAAATGTGCCGAAGTCACACCTAACTCCTTCTCAGGCGCTCCTTTTCATCAGCGCTGTTCTGAACACAGTGCATTTTCGGGCCTATCCTCCCGAGCAGCGAGTCCAGGATGTTCAGGTTATGATTACGATGCTTCAGCCTCTAGCCTGGATTTTGGCGAGATGAGTCTGAGGCTGCTGGGCCTCAAGTCCTCCTGCATCCTGTTGGTAAAGCATGCCGGGGGCGTATGTGGGCTGTCCAGTGGGACTTGAAGTTCCAGTGGGTGCAGCATCAGGGAAATCTCACCAACTGGTCCAGATCTTGGAGGGAACTAAGAGATCTACAGTGGTGGTTGGTAAACCATGATTAGGTCAACAGCAGACCCCTCATTTCCCCACGTAACTTCTGGGATGGGAGGACGGGGGACACTAGTCTCTGGCGGAGTTGAGGCTCTGCATCAGCTTGTTGGAGCTTCGATTGATTTGGTTGGCATTGAAGGCATTTCTTCCCTCTGTCAAGGGGAAGTTAGTGCAGGTGTTCATGGACAACACCACCGTTATGTGGTACTGCAACAGGCAGGGTGGGGTGGGGTCGTGGACCCTTTGTCAAGAGGCCCGCGTCTCTGTACATGGCTGAAATAGCCGGGCATAACCCTGGTGGTTCAACACCTGGCAGGTTCTCTGAACACCAGGGCGGACGAACTCAGCCGTGGATGCCTAGTGGATAATAATTGGCATCTCCAGTCGATGGTGGTTCAAGGTTTCTTTCAACACTGGGGAAATCCATGGTTAGACCTGTTCGCTTCCGAAGAGAACGTGGATTGTCAGCAATACTGTGTGCTAGAGTTTCCACGGCAGATATCGCTAGGCGATACCTTTCATCACAAGGGGAGCTCAAGCTTGCTGTACGCCTTTCTGCCCGTACCACTCCTGCCCAGGGTTATGAAGAAGATCAGGAACGACACGGGCCCAAGTCATTCTTGTGGCTCTGGACTGGACGAGGAGAGTCTGGTATCCAGAGCTTCTGAAAATGAGCATTGATCCTCTGAGCAAGCTGCTCCTTCTGGATTATCTTCTGTTGCAGCAGCAGGGGAGGATCTCAACCTGAACCTGTCAACTCTTTGCCTCCATGCATGGAGATTGAGCGGCTGCAGTTGATGAGTTTTGACCTTCCTCCTGAAGTATGCAGCGTTATTTTGACTGCCAGGCGGCCCTCCACTAAGGCGGTATACACCTGCCATTAGCAGCAGTTTATATTCTACTGTACAGAAAAGTCTATTGACCCTCTTTCCACTGTTCTTCTACTCATTCTAATCCTTGCCCAGCAGGGCTCCACTTTGGGTACTCTTAAGGGTTATCTTTCTACTCTATGTGCTTTTTTGCGACTGCCAGACCAATCCACTCTCTTTAGGTCTTCGATTCTAAATATGTTTTTGAAGGGGCTGGCTCACTTGTTTCCGCCAAAGCCCTTTGTTTTGCAGTGGGACCTTAGTATGATCCTCACATTTCTTATGTGTGCACCTTTCGAGCCTCCGCACAGTTGTCCCTACCGGCTGCTTACGATCAAGACAGCCATTCTAGGGGCGATAACATCTTCCCGGAGAGTAAGTGAGTTGCAGACACTATCTTGTACACCTCCCTACATGATGTCTTTTCCAGACAAAGTGGTGGCTTCGTACCTGTGCTTAATTTTTGCCGAAGGTGGTGACCCTTTTCCTTCTGGGTCAGTATATCCTGCTGCTCGCCTTCTTTGCTCCCCTGCATCCATCTAAGGAGCGTCTCCACCACCTATTTTATCATCCTCTTGCTGGAGATCTGGCACGAGGATGTTCTCTTGCAATGTGTATTATTTGTATGTAGTTCCACGATCTGGTGCAGAACGCAGCATGCCAGGATTCCAACAACGTTAGTCAGTTGTCGGAGATCCTGGTATGCGGCGTGAGCGTCCAATTGTGGTTGCAGCATTGATTGAAAATAAAGAACTTAAATTACCATTTATTGGTGCCTGGGTAATTACTACATTTGGCGACAAGGAACTTACCCCTGCAGCTGCACCCCCAACTTTATTTTCTCAGCAATTGGCGGATTCCTTTGTTACTCGTCCTCCTTCTTCTACCTTTTAAACGGAAGACTCTCACAGACCATTCATCTGACATTAAAAAGGTTTTAGATACATTTCCAAATTAATTTTCAAAGAAGTTAGGAACTGTTAAAGGTTTCCAACATCAAATTAGGTTGAAATCTGATGCTCAACCTGTTGTACATAAGTTTCGACCTGTACCTATTAGTGCCAAAGATGAACTTAAGGCTGTTCTTAAAACTTTATGTGATGAGGGTGTAATTGCTCCGTCTGACTCCTCTGAAGGGTTTCTTCCATTGTGATTGTCCGGAAAAAAAATGGTGAGGGCAGATTATGTACTGATTTGCGCACGTTAAATAAAAACATTCTCATTGATTGCCATCCCCTTCCTAAAATACACTAACTTCTAGCCAACTTGGGAGGGGCAACATTTTTTTCACTCATTGACCTTTGCTCAGCTTATCATCAGGTTCCCCTGATAATGAATTCTCAGGAGTTAACTACATTTGTCACACATTTTGGTGTCTTTAAGTATCTTAAATTACCCTTTTTTTTATTTTTTTTTTTATATTTTATTTTTGAAGCCATTTTGCCATTGTACAAACAGTAGCAGTATAACAGATTTATCCAACTCTGTGCATTGACTATACAGACCTTAGATACAAGATTCAGAGGCATACATTATGAAGCCATACTGCAATTGTCCATGGGCAACACAGTTCTCCAGTCAGAAGGAGCACAAAGGAGCAACATATAGCAAGACAGTACCCCAAGTAACAATATATATCACTAGTTCTCTTTGTCGCATAACACAGATGTGTAGTATTAAAAAACCAAGGAAGAATTTTGCTATAGCGTTCTGCTACAGGAGCATTACTACATGGATAAGCAGGTATCCCAAAACCAGAATTATGTAGTAAGGTCTCCAGTATCAACTCCCTTGGCAGTGCAGACTCCGCAAAGTCACCCTGCTCAATGTACATCAAATAAGTCTGTAAAGGACCCCAGACATCCTTTGGCGTAGAGGACATCGGTAACAGTTCCGCATATATAGAAGACTGTTCCTGACAGTACACAATATCATGTATCCATTCTTTGAATTTCGGAGCTCTCCCCCGCCCCCACCTGCAAGCAAGTCTACGTTTCGCTAATAGGAGAGCAATGTCTAAGAATTTTTCAGTCTGTTTAGGTATCTGCGCTGTATATCCCAGTAGCATCATCAAGGGGTCCATGTCAAAGGTAGTGCCCACCATGTGTTCGAGTGCCTCATGGACCTGCAGCCAATACGCATGTATAACTGGACATTCCCACGCCAGGTGTATGAAACCCACCCCAGCTCTCGGACACCTTGCACATCTGTCATAATCCAAGTATCTTAAATTACCCTTTGGCTTCGGCCTCTGCTGCCAGCGTTTTTCAGAAAATCATGGACAACCTTTTCAGAAACATCCTAGGAGTCCAGGCTTATCAAGACGATATCTTGGTATATGCTGATGATTGGGAGTCACATTTAAACAATTTAAATTCTGTCCTCCGCAAGCTTAATGATGCAGGTATGAGAATCAGGGTTGAGAAATGTAAATTCGGTACTCAACATCTGGAATATTTGGGTCATAGACTTTCCTCTGAGGGCATTAAGCCAAAAACTTCCCTCATTAAAGCCATTAGCCATGCCACTCCTCCTAAAGATAAAGATTCTCTCCAATCCTTTCTTGGGCTTGCAGAATATTATGCATGTTTTGTGAAAGGTTATGCCCAGACAGTGGAGCCATTACGACCCCATTTACAGAAAGGGTCAAAATTTGACTGGTCTGAACAAGTTTCTTCTTCTTTTGCTCAGGTGAAGAATCTTATTATTGATGTCCCTGCTCTTCACCCTTTTCATGACTCCTCAAAATGCTTTACTATGGTAGACGCAAGTCTCACTGGGTTAGGTGCGGTTCTTGGCCAATGGGTCTCAGGCAAGGAACACACCATAGCTTTTTCATAAAGGATGTTAAAACCTTCTGAAACGCATTACAGCACTATCAAGCATGAGGCTCTTGCTTGTGTTTGGGCCATTGAAAAATTAAGAAATTACATTTGGGGACGCAAATTTGAACTCTTCACCGATCATAAGCCTCTTACCCAACTTTTAACTGGCAATGGTCTAGGAAAAACCTCATCGAGATTAGTTAGACTTCTTTCTAAACTTCACGAGTTTCATTTTGTGATCAAACATATATCTGGCGGGAAGAACTTCAGAGCCGATTGCCTTTCTCGTATGTCTTTGCATGATTCTTCGGCAAATGAGTGTTCAGAAGACACAGAATGTGTCATTGCAACTCTTGATGCCATTCATTCCTTCTCTAGCATCACTGAAGAATCCTGGTTAAGAGCACGAGAGAAGGATGAGAATCTCAAACTGGTTTCAAACTATATTGTTAAAGGTTGGCCATAAATTAGGAAGCTATCTAATGAGTTGAAAGCATTTGCCATGGTTGCTTCTGAATTATCCCTTGTTATGATATGGTCATGAGACATGATTTGTTTGTTCCACCTTTTGATATCTGGAATGACATCATTACATTTGCTCATCCAGGCCATCTAGCGATTTCCAAAACTTCTCAACTCATTAAGACTTACTTTTGGTGGCCATCCTTGGAGTCTCAAGTGAAATTTCACATTGACTTTTGCCCTGAATGTTTATTGTCAGACAAAAAATGGAAATTTATCAATACCCCTGTACATCCAGTTTCTTTTCCCACAAAACCGTGGGACAAAGTTGGGTTAGATTTCTCTGGACCCTATGACTTATTACCTCATGACATTAGATATATAAGTTTGAGGCATGTGGGCTTCTGAATTCATATCTGTGCATAGATCGCCGCCTAGTGTTGGGTCCGGATGATCGTACATTGTTGTCCTGGAAGAGTCTTCGAAGTATCACGAGATAGGTGGCTCCTCCCCTGGACTACAGTGCGCATGGGCATCGACTCAGATTGTTTTTTTTCCGCCATTGGGTTCGGATGCATATTGGTTCACTCAGGTCGGAATCGATACAAAAGTTTCTTTAGGCCTAAGGCCTTTAGTTTTTTCGTCGGCATTGTCTTGCGATCGGTGCCCAGTTCTGTTCCAGCTCAGTTCCCGTGCTTTTCGACGCTGAAGGCCCGGTCGACGCCAGAGGCCTTATCGACGACCCATCATGGAACGAGCCCGTTCAAGAGATGTCCCGTGTGCAACTCGAAATATCCCCACATCGACGTCCACCCGGTGTGCAACAAGTGTCTGTCGCCGGATCATGATGAAGCCAGCTGTATGGCTTGTTCCCGTTTTCGATCCAAGAAGACACTTCTGCATCGGCGCGCTGCGCGCAAGGGAGCCCAGCAGACTGCACCTGAGCCAGTGGACATCTTCGATGCCGGGGATGATGAAGGAGCAGAGCGGGAGGTTCGAGAAAACCTGTCGGATCCCGCATCGGCGGTCGACTCCAGCTACGACGCTGATGTTGAGATGCTCGATGCGGAAGACGTCGTCGACAAGGTAGGAGACGACGATGGGGCCTTTGGGGCCATGGAAGATAGCTCGAACGAGTAGCTATGCCCACAAACTGACACTGGGGCCGAAACGCTTCATAAGGCTCAGGTCGAGGGATCGCCACAAGGCCTTACCCAAGATCTTCCAATAAGTTCTACAGCCCCAGCCTTCGGGCTCGGCTTCAGACATGTCTAAGGAGCCGCGAAATCGAAACTGAAAGTGAAAGCTCCAATGTCGACACAAACAAAAGCACTTGAGACTTCATCGAAACCGAAAGTGCGTATTGCTTTAGTCGGCTCGAAGTCCTCGGACCTATCGGCACCGACGAAGCAGAAGAGCGTTATCGACCCGAAGAGGCCGCTAAAGGGCGTCAAGATAAAGTCTGGCATGCCGAAGGAAAAGGTCAAGGCCGTCAACCCGAACAAATCGGCGCCGAAGACAGTTGACATCGACAAAGGACTCGGTGATCAGAAGGTTCTCGAGCCTCCGCGTCAGCCGGACAAGGCCAAGAGCGGTACAACCCCGAGTCCACGCCTGGTGGTGCCTCAAAGGATTCCGTCGAGTCGACGCAGCCGTCCGCCTCCTTCTCGAAGGAGGTGGCAGAATCCCTAAAGCGCATCAAGGACAAGGCTTCGGCTGTCGGGCCTAAGGATCCTCCACCTTCGAAGCCTGCCGATAAGCCTCAAAAGACGTCGGCGCCCATCCACTTCACGCTGCCACCGAAAGTGGTGCCGAAGGCTTTCGTTCCTAAAATGGCCGTCGACGTGCCCAAGAAGGTGTCCACGGTGCCGAAGCCGACAACTGTGGTCCCAGCCACAAAGCATCAACAGTCCTCGTTAGGAGAGCAACAGGAACAGTTTATTGATGCCGAGCCAGGCAGACTTTCTCTTTATAAATGAAAGATCGCCCCGGAACAGCCAATGGAGTCCTATAAAATCCCACTAAAAAAGAAGGATTCTACTACAACACCTGTTCTTGTAGAACCTGTATCTCCACGTGGCCATGATGTCTCGCCCACTTATTCAGATGTGGAAACTAGGGAAGGTGATAATGACGAATACAGCTATCCTGTGGACACTGATCCAGATGACACTAATTAACCTTGGGCAGATGCTGCTGACCCTGGAGATCCACACACTGCTCCAGACACTCATGTGTATGCTGTAAAAACGTCGCCTACTGAGGATTTGGCAGCGTTTAATGCACTTATTGAAAGGGCAGCCAAGAATCATGATGTCCAGCTCCATGCTGACCTTATTGAAGTAGACTTTCTTTTCGACACCTTTTCCACCTCAGAGAGGACTGTCAAGACTCTGCCTATGTTGAAGGGTGTCTTGAAACATGCTGGGGAAATATTTAAGGAGCCTACAAGAGCCAGGGTGATAAACCCCAGGATTGAAAAGAAGTACAAACCGGCGCCTGGGGACCCTACTTACATTAAGGGACAGTTGCCGTTGGACTCTCTTGTTGTTTCTAATGCCCGGAAGAGGGCTAATTCACAAACAACGGTTGATGCTCCTCCCCCAGATAAGGAATCTAAGGTGTTAGAGGCATCGGGGAAAAGGGTGGCAGCTCAAGCGGCCAATATCTGGCGCATTTCAAACACTCAGGCACTCTTAGCCAGGTATGAGAGGGCCCATTACGACACACTAGAGACCCTGTTACAGCACCTACCATATGAATATAAGGAGGCAGCTGAGATGCTCATACAGGAAGGGAAGCTCATATCAAATGCTTCTATCAAATGTGCACTGGACGCAGCAGACACCGCGGCCAGAGCCGTTAACACTAGTGTCTTGTTGAGACGACATGCCTGGCTCAGAATCTCCGAGTTCAAGCCAGAGATACAGACCACCATTCTAAATCAGCCAGTAAACCCTGATCATCTGTTTGGCCCAGAGGTGGACACCACCTTGGAGAAAATCAAGAAAGACACTGAGACTGCAAAGTCTATGGGGGTTCTACAGTCGTAGCAGTTCAGGGGTGGTTCTTTTCGTCGCTCAAGCTATATAGGTGTTTCCAGATGCCAGCTTTCCCAGCACACACAGTACAATAAAGGTGGCGCGCAAACCACATACACCAAACAAACTAGAGGTGGTTATCGTGGAAACAGCGCCAAGGGCAGAGGTCGTGGAAACAACAGCTCCAGGTCCTCCGCCACTAACAAACAGTGACGCCTTGTCACTGCCCCCGACCATACAGCACCTGTCGGGGGGAGACTTCAACAGTTCCTGCCAGTCTGGAAGTCCATCACCACAGACAGGTGGGTCACAAAGCTTATCCAGTACGGTTATTGTCTGGAGTTAACGTCCACTCCACCCTACATACCCCCAAGACACCGTTCTATGTCCACAGAGCATTTGCACCTATTGCAGCAGGAGGTACTAGTCATGCTGCAAAAAGGGGCAATCGAGCTTGTGCCTGTGGAAGAAAGAGGAACAGGAGTTTACTCACTGTACCTCTTGATACCAAAGAAGGACGGGTCCCTCAGACCCATACTGGACCTCAGACCCCTCAATCAGTACATTCTGTCAGAGCACTTTCACATGCTAACACTGCAGCAAGTCCTACCGTTGCTCTGTCAGGGAGATTTTCTCGCAACATCAGATCTGAAGGATGCGTATTTTCATATTCCACTGCACCCGTCACACATAAAATACCTCAGGTTCACCATCCAAAATCAACATTACCAGTTCAAGGTCCTACCTTTCGGAGTCACCACGGCACCCAGGGTGTTTACAAAGTGCCTGGCGACAGCGGCGGCACACCTACGGAGACCCAATATTCACGTCTACCCTTATCTGGACGACTGGCTTATCCAGGCAAAGTCGGCCCAGCAGTGTGTCGCCCACATGTCCCACACCATTCACCTTCTTCACGATCTGGGATTCTCACTAAATTACCCAAAGTCCCACCTGCAACCCGCCCACATATGGCAGTATCTGGGTGCGACGATAGACACACTGGCGGCCAAGGCACAGCCAAATTCAGTGAGGATCAGCAGCATTCAGTCGGTGATACAGAAATTCAGACCTCAACACTCACTTCAGGCACGAGTGTTCATGCAGTTGATAGGCATGATGGCCTCCAGCATCTTCATAGTCCAGCACGCGAGACTACATATGCGTCCGCTTCAGGAGTGCTTAGCACGTCAGTGGAATCAGGCTCACCGACAGTTGAAAGACCTATTGTTGGTAACCGTTCGTGCATACAACTCTCTGCATTGGTGGAATCCACAAAACCTTTGCAAGGGACGACCGTTCCAGGAGCCTGTGCCACAGATCATTCTGACGACGGACGCATCTCTCCAAGGTTGGGGAGCTCATGTTCTCCACTACACGGTGCAGGGACTATGGACAACGCAGCAGAAAAAGATGCACATCAACATTCTAGAACTGATGGCTATCTTCATGGCGATGAAAGCATTCAAAGTACATCTGTGCAACAAGGTCGTGTTGATCCGGACGGACAACATGACGGCCATGTACTACATTCAGAAGAAGGGAGGTACACACGCTCCACAGTTGTCTCATCTGGCTCAGAGCATGTGGAAGTGGACCATTCAAAGGAACATCTTCCTCATGGTGGAACACCTCCCGGGCAAGGACAATCAGATGGCGGACCTGCTCAGCAGGTACAGCCACCAAATGCACAAGTGGGAGATACATCCATCGGTACTCCACCCGTACTTCCAAAGGTGGGGTCATCCAGAGATAGACCTGTTCGCCACAAAGGAAAACGCCAAATGCCGAAGCTTTGCCGCCAGGTTTTCACACCCACAGTCGCAGGGCAATGCGATATGGATGAACTGGTCAGGCAAATTTGCGTACGCTTTTCCCCCAACATCTCTAATACCGCTGGTGGCACGCAAGCTGAAGCAACACTCGATGACTCTCATCCTGGTTGCTCCGACGTGGGCACACCAACCATGGTACACCACGTTTCTAGAGCTATCCTTGGTACCGCATCAAAGGCTGCGCCTCACACCCAGGCTTTTGACGCAGAGCCATGGCGACATTCAGCATCCAGATCCGCAACAGCTCAACCTGGCGATCTGGCTCCTGAGGTCTTAGAGTTTGGCTACCTCAACTTGCCTGCTGACTGTATGGACATCATCAGGGAAACAAGGAAGCCCACCACCAGAGCATGCTATGCGGCGAAATGGAAGCGGTTTGTCATTTACTGTGCAGACCACTACATCAACCCGATAGACTCATCTATTCAAAACATCATTTGTTATCTGTTACATCTATAAAAATTTAATCTGGCCTATGCTTCCATTCGTATACATTTATCCGCACTGGCGGCTTATCTCCAAAACAGGCAGCATCTCTCCCTTTTCAGAGTGCCTGCCATCAAAGCTTTTCTGGAAGGACTCAAACGAGTCATTCCTCCACGGACCCCACGAGCTCCTGAATGGAACCTAAATGTGGTCCTCACGAGACTGATGGGTCCACCTTTTGAGCCACTGCATTCATGCGAGATTCAGTTCCTAACATGGAAAGTGGCTTTCCTGATAGCGATTACGTCACTACGACGCGTTAGTGAACTCCAGGCACTAACTATCCAGGAGCCATTCTTACAGATTCATTCCAACAGGGTGGTGCTTGCAACTAACCCTAAGTTCCTTCCTAAGGTGGTTTCACAGTTCCATATCAACCAGACTATAGAACTGCCTGTGTTCTTCCAAAATCCTGAGTCAGTTGCGGAGAGAATGCTCCACACGCTTGACGTCAATAGAGCCTTGATGTACTACATTGATAGGACCAAAGATTTTCGGAAGACGAAACAACTATTTGTTGCCTTTTCGCGACAACACAAAGGCAACCCCATTTCAAAGGCTGGTATAGCCAGGTGGATCGTTAAGTGTATTCAGATCTGCTTTCAGAAAGCCAAGCGCACTCTAACGATTCCCCCGTCGGCCCACTCCACCCGGAAGTTGGGGGCCTCCTTGACTTTCCTTGGAAATATTCCTTTAGAAGATATATGTAGAGCAGCCACATGGTCTACCACACACACATTTACAAAACACTACTGTGTAGATGTGCACTCCAAACAGCAGGCAGCTGTAGGGCAGGCTGTTCTAAAAACACTTTTCCAAAGTGCTGCAGCTGGCACAGGCGGTCGCCGTTAATGGAGGGACTGCTATGTATTCTATGCACAGATATGAATTCAGCAGCCCACATGCCTCGAACCGAATATGCTACTTACCAGTATGCATCTGTTCTTGGCATGTAGGGCTGCTGACATTCATATCGCCCACCCTCTTCCCCAGGCACCTGAAGCGGCTGCAGCACTCACAAATACTTCTAGCATGGTCATCATTCACAAAGTCTCACTCCATCTTTGCCACAATGGCTAAAAACAATCTGAGGATGGAGTCGATGCCCATGCGCACTGTAGTCCAGGAGAGGAGCCACCTATCTCATGATACTTCGAAGACTCTTCCAGGAAAACAATGTGCGATCATCTGGACCCAACACTAGGCGGCGATCTATGCACAGATATGAATGTCAGCAGCCCTACATGCCAAGAACAGATGCATACTGGTAAGTAGCATATTCGTTTTGCAGATTAATTACCACTCTAAATGGATTTATCACATGCTTTGTGATGCCCCCACTTCTTCTAATGCCATAACGTTTTTTAATTTATTTTTCTGTAGAAGGATTTCCTTCTGTTTTAGTTTCAGATAATGGCACTCATTTCATTTCTCAAAAATTCACTTAATTTCTCACTGATTGTGATGTGAAACACTTTTAAAGTTGCCCTTTATTCCCCTACATCTAATGGCCTGGTGGAGAGAGCTAATAGACTAGTGAAAGATGCCATTCAGACTGCTATTTCCTCTCAACACGATGTGCAAGACTTTTTAGAATCAAAACTTTGGTCTTACAATATATCTCCTCATTGTACTACAGGTGTTTCCCCGTTTTCTCTTTTGAGAGGCAGAACTCCTCATACCAATTTGTTCCCGAATTGGTTAGGTAAGAAGCATGTCAATTACCATAATTGTGACAAAGAAGTGGCATCTAGAGTTTCTAATAAATAGTCTTACATGAAATCTTTTCATGATGCTTGCAAACACTTCAGTTCCATATCACTCAAGGTTGGTAATTGGGTTCTCATTAAGAATCCTAAAAAAAATCTTAAAGGATTTTTAACATTTTCTCCACCTGTTCAAGTTACTGGTGTCAGTAAAGGTTCAGCTCTTCTTAGTAAAAAGGGCTGGTGGAATCAAAGATCGCTTGTTTTGCTTTCGGACTCTCAAGCTGATTCTTTGACTAGTCTCTACAGTCATGATTTAGATGATTCTGATTGGATTCATTTTGTTCAAGATACTGTTCCTAATTATGAAAAAGCTTCTCCTGTTCGTGATTTACATTCTAGTCATGAAAGTGTTCCTGACACCATTTCTGTTGCAAAAAATAAAGATTCATTAGTATCTTTAACTGATTTGAAAACTCGATGTAGAAAGTTACCCTCAAAATTTTATGACTTTGTGACGTCTTAAAATATGTTTGTGACGTCTTAAAATATGGCATATTTGTTCTCCTTATTTTGTTCATTTGATATTCGGTTCATATATTCATCCTGTTCTGCTATTTGTTTCTTTCGTTGTAAGGGGGAAGATGTTGTAGTATATCTCCTATGTTATCATCCTCGTGCTGGAGATCTGGCACGAGGATGTTCTCTTGTGATGTGTATTATTTCTATGTAGTTCCACGATCTGGTGGCAGAATGCAGCATGCCAGGATTCCAACAATGTTAGTCCGTTGTCGGAGATCCTGGTATGCGGCGTGAGCGTCCAGTCGTGGGTGCAGTATTGATTGAAAATAAAGAACTTAAATTACCATTTTTTTGGTGCCTGGGTAATTACTACACCCACAAAGAGCGTTGTTCTACCATGACTGCACAAAAGGGTTCCGGGTGGATGACCAGCTGTTTGTGGGGTACATGGGAGCTAAGAAGGATCGGGCAGTGCAGAAAAGGACAATTTTCGCTGGGTCGTTCTCTGCATTAAGATCTGCTATGCCCTGGCTAAGAAGCAACCCCCTGAGGAATTAAGGGCCCATTTCACCAGGGGAAAGGCTGCGTCTACTGCCTTGGCTCGGGATGTCTCAGTCCTGGACATCAGTCAGGTAGAAACAGGGGCCTCTTGCACATGTTTGCCAAGCACTACTACCTTGACAGTCAGGGCCACAGTAACAGGCATTTTGCTTGTTCAGTCCTGCAGCACTTCCTAGTTAGTTAGAAGTCTCTATCAGATGAATAAGTTACTTACCTTTGGTAACGCATTATCTCACATTCATTCTCACGCATACTCGCCCTTACTGTCGCATATTCTCACTCACTCTGACTTACTCCTTCACTGACTCTCTCTCACACATTTAACTCGAACACATAGCCACACAGACATGCTCACAGTGCTGGACTGGCACAGGCACTTTCATGGACCTGTGTCACCAATCCATCAGTGCCACTAGTTACCTCAGTTTGTTGATGGACCCGAAGCTGGTCTGTATTTTATTTTTATTGTATCAAGAGTGAATAATTATTCACTCTTTGTACAATAAAAATGGACCACAAAACAAGGAGGGTGTAGTGTAGCTGTGGAATATATAAAGAAAAGCCGCCAGTGTTCCAGGGACGCTCATCCATCAAACCATTCCATTCTCTTGATCATCCGTCATTTCACTTATCCAACCCTTTTTTCCATCCATCCTTTCACTTATCCATCTACCCTTCTCCATCTATCCATCAATTCACTCCGCCTATCCATCCACTCCACCCATTATCCTTCATTTGGCTTGTCCGTCTATCCACCCTTTCACTCTGCCATCCATCTTTAGACCCACTCATCCATCCACCAATTATCCCATCCATCCAACCATACATCCCCATGTACCCTTTCACTCAGCCATCTATCCTTTCACTCTCATCCATTCATCCTTTCACTTCCATCCATCTACCCTGCCTTTCTCTCGCCCATCGTTTCACTCATCCATCTTTACATACACCCTTTCATTCATCAATCCATATTTTCACTCCATCCACTCATCCACTCATCCATCCTTCTACACTTCCACTCACCCATCCTTTCTTTCTTTCACTCACTCTTCCTTCCATCTTTTCTTTCACTCCTCCATCCATTTACCCTTTCACCCATGCAGCCTCCATTTCACTCATACACCCTCTCCCTTTCACTCTTCCATTTTTACATCTATCCTTTCACTCTTTCATCCATGCATCTATCCATCCATCCACCCGTCCTCCCTTTCACTCACTCACCCTCCCAAGTTTATTATGAGCATTTGTCTGCCAAGCTGTAAACAGAAGAGGCCCACCAAGAACCCCACTCCTTCTGTATCTGGTAAAGCCGGGAGGAGGATGTAGAATGATGTACCTGATGCAAAAGCTTAACTGCACACTTATCTTCTTAGTCCACAATTGCAATTGTTGTCTGCAGCTGGTTCCTTTCATCTCTTGGGCCTCTACTGAGTTGTGATAAGGAGTACTCTGTGAAACCAAATGCTATACTAAACACACTACTGCCAGGAGAGCAGCCCTCTGCACCTCCTACAGCCTTCCTCCTCTGTGATAAATAACAAATTGTTGCCACTGACTCCCTCCTTGTCCTCATTGGCCTGTCCCACTCCCAGCCGATGAAGTGCATGGCGTTTTGTAACTCCTACTAGGGCCACTGTTCATTCGCCCCAAAAGCAACCAGATCTATGGCATTCCATTTCAGGGTGCTGAAGCTTGGCCCTGCACGTCAACCCTAGACCCCACTGCTCATATACTTATCCCACATGGGGAATTCCCCTCCCCTCTTTCTTCCTTTTTATAACAGGGTAACTATGTCAAATCTGGCCCCATTGTACACAGATGATTATCTTAAACATTTATGTTCAGGACCCTCGCTGCTTTCAGACAATGCAAACATCTCTAACCAAGTTAACACTTCAATTCCAGATCAATTAGAAAAACTGAGGAAAAAACAAGTCCGCTTACAGTTAATGATATTGATGTTAACCGACTACCTTCAAGCCGAGGTAATCCCCCTGGGCCTCCAAGTTCGTAATATACCTGGAATTTTCACGGACAATCCAAAATACATATCCGGCTTCAGTTACATAGGGACAACCTGTTCCCGCCATTGGTTGGCATTGACACAGCTTCTGAAACTTTAAAATCACTAGAGATAGAAATTGCAGAAATTCAAAAACAGCTTGAGGATTCTGACAATACTGCCTGTTTCAGTGCCCAGCATGTGGGAGGAAGAAGGCCACGAGTGATCCCCATGATGTCTGCATCGTGTGCCTCCCTGAGGATCATGTCCCTGAGGATTGTTCCATCTGCCAGCAGTTTTCGGCTCGGCTTCTGAGGGACAGGTTGAAGATCAGGCTTTCTGGCCTGGAGGAGAGGCGTCTGCAGACTGCAGGTGGGTCTGGGCAGGCTGGGAAGCTTCCCTCTGCCACTGCCGAGGCTCTGGGGGGCTCCCCGGAGGCAGAAAGTCCGGCAAACGGTCCCGGTCTCCGTCGACGTCGATTGCATCGACGACGACGTCGAGAGGGATGACGGCGGCGTGCTCCCCTTTTTCCCGGGGCTCCGGGTCGAGACGGCGTGACAACTCAACGTCGAAGGGAAAGTCGCCGTCGAAGCCGCCTCCGTCGTCACAGGCTTCGTCGACGTCGAGGTCTTCCTACCGACGCCGGAGGCGTAGTGACAAGCATCGACGCTCGCCGTCGAAGAGGCATCGACGCTCGCCGTCGAGGCGACACCGTCGATAGCCGCCGAGGCGACACCGTCGATCGGCGTCTAGACACCGGTCGACGTCGAGGGGCTCCTCGACGTCGAGGGCATCCAGAGGACGTCGACGTTCGTTGTCAGGGACTGAACGCTCGACGTCGTAGAGACGGCGTACGGCGTCTCGGAAGAAGAGGTCGACGTCGGGGACCCGACGTTCGACGCCGAGGCACAGAGGGTCGACGCCGAGGAGACGGCGATCGACGCCGGAGTCGAGGAAACGTCGTTCGACACCGGACAAGCGCAGCAGGCAGCGATCAGCGTCTAGGAGTCGGTCAGCCTCTCCAAAACGGCGCAAAAGGGGTTCTAGTCCCAGGAGTCACGCTGCTTCGAGTCGAGGACGCAAAAGGAAGCGGTCACCGGCTGATGGGAATGGCTCTCCGCGCCCTTCTCCTAAAGGGTCGCGGTGTACTCAGAAGTGTACACTCCATCTAGGCCCAGGACTCCGACTCCTCCTCCTCCTCCCCCTCCCGTGCCTAAGGAGGACCCTCCATCCAATCCTCCACTACCTTCAGGAGATCCTCCTCCCCCTCCGGTCCCTCCTCATGGACCCGCTCCGCAGCCGATAGCTCCTCCTCCGAGGTCCACTTCTCTGCCGTCCCTGCCTGTTCCTCCTAAGGGGACCCCAAAGCCTAAGCCCCGTGAGGAACCGAGGAAGACCCCTCCACGAAAGCCGAAGGAGCGGCCATGAACTGGCAGATCCCGCTCTCGCTCTGGGAGGAAGGAGAGATCGCGACGCAGATCATCCACAAGGTCGGGACACCGCCATAGGAGGCGCGAATCTCGCTCCCACACGAGGTCCTCTGGGACACGGGACTCTACCCTATCGGGGTCGCCGGACACGAGGGTTTCCCCTATAGATGACCTGGAGGCGTTCCAGGACGTCCTTTTACGGGGCGCTGCGAAGGTGGGCATCTCCCTAACGGTGCCGACTCCGAGAACATCGGTCATCTTCGAGACTTTACATCATAAACATCTGTCTCGTCCCCTCCTACCTCTGGTGCCGGGTTTGGAAGAACCGGCGATGGCCCTGTTTCTCACCCCTGCGGTGGCGAAGGCGGCTCCATCCAGGCTACTGAGGAAGTATCGGGCCCCCGATTCGGATCCGGCCTTCTTGAGAACGGAACCTCCTCCTGATTCTGTCATCGTGACGGCGGCCCGCAAGCAGCATGCCACCACTCCTTCCTCCACGGTTCCCCCGGATAAGGAGTCCAGGTGGATGGACTCGGCAGGGAGGAAAGATTGTAGCACTTCCGCCACCGCCATGAAAGCGGCGAGCGCCACAGCACTGTTGGGTCGATACGACCGCGCCCTCTGGGACTCCCTTGAGCGGTTTGCGGAGCATTTGCCTCGGGAGAGGCGTGAAGACTTTATGGAAATACTGAGTGAAGGGATGCTGGTGGCCAACCAGATCATCACCGCGGCGGCGGACTCTTCCCTGTTGGCTGCTCACGGTATTTGCCACGGAATCAACCAAAGGCGCCACGCTTGGCTGCGGCTTACGTCCCTAAAACCGGACGCACAGCAGAGGGTGGCCAATCTACCGTTCTCCGGCGAGACCCTCTTCGGGAAGCATGCGGACGGCGAGATGGCCCGCATGAAGGCGGAGGCAGAGACGCTGACGGCTGTGGGCCTAGAAAAGCCTAAGGAGAACAAGAAGCAGTACCGCCCTTTCCAACGTCGGTACGGCGGACAAGGCCGTGGACGGGGACAGGCTGCGGGACATTCTCAACAGCAAAACCAGTTCCGCAAGCCGTTCCAGAAGCGCCAGAAGGGCAGAGGTGGCCAGCAGTCTGCCCCGGCTCCCAAGGGCCAGGCTGGGTCTAGGCCCTAGGAACCTACTTCCCCCGGATCTGTTACCCACCCCGGTAGGGGGAAGCATCCAATTTTTTCTGGCAGAGTGGAGAAAAATTACTCAGGACAAGTGGGTGCTGAATATTGTTTGCAATGGATACAGTCTTCGGTTCATCAGCCCTCCTCCAGCAATTCCCCCGGTCAGCTCGCAGTTTCGGCTGCGCGAGCTTCGGGCGGAGGCGGATATCCTGTTGAGGAAAAGGGAGATAGAAGACGTACCTCTGTCTCAGAGAGGAAGAGGTCTATACTCCCGGTTCTTTCTGGTTCGCAAGAAGGACAAGAACGAGTTCAGGCCCATTCTGGATTTGCGACAGGCAAACAAATGGATTCGCAGAGAAAAGTTTCGCATGCTGTTGTTGCATCAGATTTATCCTCAGTTGCAACGGGGAGATTGGCTTTGCGCTATAGATCTACAGGATGCTTACTTCCATGTGCCCATTGCACATAAACACAGGAAGTTCCTGCGGTTCCAAGTCGGCACCAATCACTATCAATACACAGTACTCCCATTCGGACTGAAGTCTGCGCCGAGGACGTTCTCAAAGTGCATGGCGGTGGTAGCAGCACACCTGAGGAAGAAGAAGGTGTTCGTCTACCCGTACTTGGACGATTGGTTGATCAAGGCATCCTCCTTCTCGGAAGCGCGAGCACACTTCCAGAAGACGTGCGTTCTCTTGAACAAGCTGGGGCTGCACATCAACATGGCCAAGTCTGTCCCGACTCCGGTCCAATGCATACAGTACTTGGGAGCCTCCATCAATACGCTGTCAGCAAGCGTGTCTCCTTCGGAAGAGCGACAATTATCACTCCTTCGGAAGGCTCAGGCTCTTCTGACGACTCCATCTACAACAGTGAGGACGGTGTCTTCTCTACTGGGATCGATGGCCTCTTGTATCTTCCTGACGCCACACGCACGGCTGCACATGAGACCATTGCAGTAGTGCTTGGAGGACCAGTGGGATCAGAGGAAAGGATCGTGGGACGACGAGATTCGCCTGTCGCTGCATGCTCTTCAGTCTCTGAAGTGGTGGTGTTCGGCGGAGAATCTCCTCACAGGGGGCCCTTTCACAAGGACATTCCCACTCAGACTGTCGTGACGGATGCGTCTCTTCTGGGATGGGGAGCGCACTCCGGGACTCTACAGATTCAAGGCACGTGGTCACCGATGGAGGCCACGTATCACATCAATTTCCTGGAACTCAGGGCTGTTCACTTGGCGCTGAAGGCCTTTCTTCCGTCCTTCCAGACCAACTCTCTGCTTGTACCGACGGACAATACCACCACAATGTATTACCTCAACAAGCAGGGGGGCTCGAGATCGCGCACTCTGTCACAGGAGGCACAGACGATCTGGCACTGGCTCCTAGCCAGAGGACTGACGATAACGGCCACCCATCTACCAGGTGTGCAGAATGTTCAGGCAGACGCACTGAGCAGACTGCTCCAGGAAGACCACGAATGGGTCATAAACGACGAAGTACTAGGAGAAGTCTTCGCAAGGTGGGGAACTCCAGACGTAGATTTGTTCGCCACCGCCGAAAACAGCAAGTGCAGAGACTTCGCCTCCAGGTACTTCCAACAAGGGACGCTGGGGAATGCGTTATGGATCAACTGGACGAACAGCTTTCTGTACGCCTTTCCTCCCATTCCCCTGATTCCGGCGGTGCTCATCAAGCTGGCCCGGTCCAGAGCTCGGATGATACTCATCGCCCCGGAGTGGCCCAGGCAGTGGTGGTTCACGGACTTACTTCACCGGTCTCTCCTTCCTCACATTCGGTTGCCGTGCAGGCCGGACCTTCTCACGAAGTTCGGGGGACGGATGTTACACCCCAACCTCTCGTCTTTGAGTTTGGCGGCATGGCTCCTGAGATAGTGCAATATGGCCATCTGAATCTGCCCGAGGATTGCATGGACATACTGAAGGAGTCTAAGAGGCCTTCCACTCGGACTTCATATGCTTACAAGTGGAAGAGGTTTTGTATCTGGTGCCAGTCTAAGAACCATGATCCTACGACCTGCAAGGAGGATGTCATCCTTCCTTACCTTTTACATTTGGCGCAGTCTGGCCTTAATGTCCATTCCATTAAGGTACATCTTGCTGCTTTGACTGCCTACAGGAAATGCCCTTCACAGACTTCCTTTTTCCAGATCCCTGTGATCAAAGATTTTCTGGAAGGTTTGAAGAAAGTATTCCCTCCTGTCAGGCTTCCCTAGCCTTCATGGGAATTGAATGTGGTGCTGTCCAGATTGATGAAGGAGCCTTTTGAGCCTATTCATAAGGCTTCGTTGCAGCACCTGTCCTGGAAGGCGGCGTTCCTCGTGGCCATTACATCGGCCCGCAGGGTGAGTGAAATTCAGGCGTTGTGTTGTAATGAACCTTATACTGTATTTCATGCTGCTAAGGTTGTTATGCGTACTCACCCTAAATTTCTTCCCAAGGTTATTTCTGATTTTCATGTCAACCAGACTATAACTTTGCCTACGTTTTTTCAGAACCCTTCATCCCCAGCGGAGAGGTCTCTCCATTCCCTGGATGTTAGGAGGGTGTTGAAATTTTATCTGGATAAAACCAAGGATATTCGTAGGTCTGACCAGTTGTTCATCAATTATGGGTCGGTCAGGACGGGTCTTGCGACCTCGAAGCAGTCCATCTCTAGGTGGATTGTGTCCTGCATACAATTGTGTTATCAAAAGGCTAATAAGACCTTAGGAGGTAAGCCTAAGGCTCATTCCACCAGGGGCAAAGCTGCCACGACGGCTCTGCTCCATAACGTGCCGATTGCTGAAATCTGCAAGGCAGCCACTTGGAAGTCGGTTCATACCTTTGCTAAGCATTACTGCCTGGACACTGACGCCAGGGCAGACGCTCAGGTTGGCCAGGCTTCGCTGCGGAATTTGTTCGCACAGTAGTGGCGTTATGTATTTATTCTCCACCGCCTCTTTGGTGTGGGGATGGGCTTGCCATTCTATTCACTAGATTATGACTATACACAGAGATCCCCTACTACAGAAGGAGTAGTTTCTGTCCTGTAACTCCAGTTCTGTAGTAGGGGTATCTCTGTTATAGTCATAAGCGCCCGCCCTCCTCCCCGGTGGAGATTTTTCATCATGTAACGAATGCGACAGGTCTGGCGTGCTTCGCCTTCAAAAAGAACTGAAAGTAGAGGGACCTGCTATGCATTCTGGGATACTGGGAGAAGTTCTGGAAAGTTCTCTTAAAGGCACAGTATTCTATTTAAGCCACATAATGGCAGCCTATGGGGCTTGTCTGTCCCTTCCTTCCTCTCTATCATTCCTGAGTCTTTGACTGGGGGAGGCAGGTTTCTCTATGGTAGAAACTAGCAGGCTGTGCTGTGTGTGGTGTTTTTTTTGGTGGAATTTCTAGTTGAATTACTGGACAATGTAGCCTGTGGATATAGGCTGCATTATTTGTCTTTAAATTCTCTCTTAAGTGTCTTTTTGCAGTTTCTGCATTATTTCGACATCTTAATAGATTATTTTTGATTGCCGGGGTCCACGCACATGGGCGGGACTATTCACTAGATTATGACTATAACAGAGATACCCCTACTACAGAACTGGAGTTACAGGACAGAAACTACTCCTTCTCCCTTTTGAAAAAAGGCCTCACCTTTGTTCCTACTGTGGCACCTAACTTCATGGAGCTACACACCGAACTCTTAAGATTTTTCAGACGAGTACGCTTAAAGGCATTTTTCCAAATTCACCCTTCCCCGTAAATAAATGCCCATACTCCCTTCCGCCCTCCTTCAACCTTTTTACCATCTGCGAGTCTAATACCGCCAGAGGTTACGACATTTGAGAAACTAGTGCTTAAAGATCTCTCAAATATGAAACAACAAAAGAAGTTCATACCTTACAATATTACACTAAAAGAAAAAGAGGCCATTTATTCCTTAAAAAATAATGACTCAATCGTGATCAAAAGTGCAGATAAAGGGGGAGGCATTGTCATACAGGAGCTTGATTCTTATACAGCTGAAATTCAAAGACAGTTAGACAACACAGACCATTACCTTAGGCTCGCATCTAATCCAACCAAGGCCATTCAGGAACTGATGCACAAAATAACAACCGAGGCAATTTCAGAAGGTTTTTTGACCAAAAAAGAATTCAACTACTTAAACGTGAAAAGTCCAAGAACCCCGGTAATATATACTTTACCGAAGATTCATAAAAATCTCAGCACCCCTCCAGGCCGTCCAATTGTCTCAGCATGTGGTTCAATATTGGAACCCCTAGGGGCATTTGTTGATTTCTTTATAAAAGAATTTGTCCCCCCTACACTATGCTATGTACGTGACTCCATGTCCATGATCAACCTGATCGAGCACCATCCCTTCAATCCCCTAACCGATACCCTGTGCACCATGGACGTGGAGTCTTTGTATACAAATATTCCACAAACAGCGGCTTTACTTGTTATACAGAGAACTCTAGACAGCCGCCCTCGCCCACATGCCATTCCAACATCCTTTATCTGCAAGTTATTAGAACTCTGCTTGACTAGGAATTTTTTCACATTTCAAGGGCACTTCTACCAACAAATCAAGGGGACCTCCATGGGCGCTATTTGTGCCCCAAACCTGGCCATACTGTTCATGGACGAAATAGAAAGACAGGTAATTCTACAACCCTCCAATCCCTTCTTCTCTGGTGTCATCATGTGGCGCAGATACATTGATGACATCTTCATGATATGGAGATTAGACATCAATGTACTGCGCCACTTCTTACACTGGATGAATAATAACTGTCTGGGACTACAATTCACCTCAACATCTGACAAGAATTCCATAAATTTCTTGGATCTGACAATTTTTCATCAGGAAGGCGAGTTGCTAACAAAGCTTTACAGGAAGCCCACTGAGAGAAACACCCTGTTAGACTACTCCAGTAATCACCCGAGGGCACTGAGGGATTCTTTACCATTTTCCCAATTCTTACGAATTAGGCGAAACTGTTCCCATAGGGAGGATTATTTTCGAGAAAGCACCACCTTGGCTAATAAACTAAAAGACAGGGGGTATCCGAGGAGAATTGTAAAAAACGCCCTTACAAGGGCTTGGTACCGTCCACGTGAGACGCTCCTTGTCCCTAACCCAAAGAAAAATATGGACAGAATAGCTTGTGTGACAACATTCTCCCCCATTTCCAATAATTTGAGGAAAATTATCCTAAGACATTGGCCAGTAATTAATGCAGGGATTCTAGACATCGAACGTCCCCTTTTTGCATTTAAAAAAAAAGCAAGAATTTAAAGGACCATCTGGTTCGTGCAGCAATTCCCAGTCCTACCCATTCTTCCACTCTTGAGTCAGCATGGGGTCTGTCCCCCATAGTCGGACATGTCAAATGTGGTGGCTGTACAGTTTGTAATTTAACACTAGAAGGAAAAAGCTTTGTATTTAATAATGTCACCTTTAAATGTAATACACTCACAAACTGCAATACAAGCAATGTGATTTATCTTATCCAATGTCCGTGCAACAAAAACTATGTTGGGCAAACGTCACAAAAAATCAAGACCCGTATCTGCCAACATAGGAGCCGCATTAGATGTCGGACGCCAAATGCCCCACTAGTGGAACACTTCCTGGAGACCAATCATGATGAGGACGACATTCGATGGACTATACTAAAGGCATTGAAACTTCCCCAGAGAGGGGGAAGCATGTCCAGTCTCCTAAACAAAGAAGAGCTGAAGTGTATAATATTGCTGGACTCTATTCGTAATGGGCTAAACCGTACAGAGGATTGGACATCGCTACTGTGAACAGTCCCTTGGTGGACACTAATGACAATTGGATGTGACTCACGTCCTTATAATCTGGAAATAACTTTGAAAGACTGTAACGGTGAAAACTGAATACTGTAAATCATATATTGTGGTTTTAATCTGCTGTCTAATCTAATGTGTATGAATGAGGCGCACAGATGGCCTTCACTTCTCACAGTTGACCAAATTTGTACTAATAATTCACCTAATTTCTAATCACCATCCATGCCCACCACAACATGGCCACCGCAACACTCCAGTTGCATTCCGGCCAATTTCACCACTCCAATATGGCCGCCAGGTACCAGGAAGTCGTACCTAGTCCCTCCTTTATCTTTAGCCCCACACGAGGCTTCCGCGCACTCGCGCTGCCAACGAAGGCGGAGAAGACCATTGTGTTTCTCCCCCACCCACCGCCGCTTCCACTGAGAAGTAAGGTAAGCGAACTCCCCGATTTTGCTCGGATTCCATCCCCGCCCCATATGGCACTACCGATCGTAATTTCAATTATGATTATTTTTGTTATACAGCATCTAGCCTGCGGACCAAATAAAGTAAAGGAGGCAACCTTCTCCACACAACGGGAAGAAACCCATGAGTTTTTACTCCCCTACCACGGCTGCTCAAATTGTAGCCAGGTAAGCCTCAACTCTCACCCGTCGATCTCGCCGCCCCGTATGGCATTGCCGACCTTGATTTTAATTATGATTAATTTTGTCACACAGCACCTAGCCTGCGGACTAAATAAAGGAGGCAACCTACTCCACACAACGGGAAGAAACCCTTGCGCTTTACTCCCCTACCACGGCTGCCCAAATTGTAGCCAGGTAAGCTTCAACTCCCACCCGTCGATCTCGGCGCCCATGCCTGATAAATGTTCTGCTAATGGTAATAATCTTTTACCATACAGCCCTCCGCTCCGAGAGCCGGAAAGAGAACTGAACTCAACCGTTCCCCATCAGGCCATCACGTCCTTGACTTAGGATCTGTGAAGGTATTTTCCTGAACCTTGGGAATTAACGTCTCGATGACTGTACATAGACAGTCCTCTCCCCTCACCAACTCTCACTATCACTGCACTCTATCGTAATCCAACCATGTTGCTACTAATTGAATTGATCGGAATCACCGAAGTAACATTTTCACACGCACCACAAAATTGTGCGTAACCATGATGTCACTACCCAATCCGGTACAGCACTATAGAACAAATGCACAAATGAATGACATACCTATCACCAAGTCACTGCGCCGTTTTATCACTGGTTTTTCAAGAATGTGTAAGCAAACACGATATGAACACCACAATTCACCTTCACTTCACCCACAGTGAGCTATAATAGTGAATGGTCTCAAACTTTTACATGGACCCTGTTGAATGTTTTTAAATCTTATCATTTCAGGCGAATACCTTACCCTGTTTTTTCCAATTTTCCCTCCTTTCTTTACAGGCGTTCGCATTTGTAAACAGGCAGTGATCTTAAATTGTCCTGATGATGATCCCGTTTTATTAAGAGCCTTTTGGGATCGAATCGTTGACGCTTTAAAACAGTGTAACATGTAACTTAGTGTATATATTTAAATTGTTGACACTGTTGAGTGTGTTTTGCGGTATTGTTCATTGCAATCGCAGGCCACCCTTTGGCTCCAACCTACCTTTCTCTTGCCTGCAAAACCTCCTTCTTTCCATCTACCTCTCTTGGTTTTTCTACCTCCTTGGGATAGGTACAGGATTGTACCCTATCTTGTTGTTCATAATTGACCCTCTCCAGGTCATTGAAATTCTATATTATTCCTGAATAAACTACTCCTAGCCCGGCTGGGCGTCGAAAGAAAAATATAGTACTGATTGTGGTCTATATTGTTATTTCTTGTTAATATTGTAATTCCTTAGGACCCTAATAACAGATAATAGCATCAGGATTCACCAGTAAGCTGATGATCTACAACTCTATGAAAGTCTCCTCTGCTTCAGACCTCCAACCCCTCAAACACTGCTTACATATCGTCCAGACCTGGATGAAGCTCAACTAAGCCAAGACAGTAATCGTATTACC
The DNA here is from genome assembly GCF_964263255.1 of Lissotriton vulgaris. Lineage (NCBI taxonomy): Eukaryota > Metazoa > Chordata > Amphibia > Caudata > Salamandridae > Lissotriton > Lissotriton vulgaris. The sequence goes on from NC_141695.1 coordinate 901,448,020, forward strand.
TTCCAAGAACAACAAAGCAGGTAGAGTACAAACCTGGCTCAATGACACAAAGCTTGACTGCTTTAAACCCCAGCTCTCACAGAATGCTAATTCACTTGTATTCATCTTGGACACACACACACCCCTGCCACAAGGAACACTTTGCCAAAAAGTACAAATACAGCCTGGTACCAACTCCGGACTAAGTAACAGCTGTTGAAGCCGTTGTAATTTAGCATCCAGATAATGATAATACCTCTGCCAGAAAGGAAGAAGCCAGCACCTCTGCTGGCCTTCTAGACCACCTGTCAGATTCTTATCCTGGGCCTGAAGAGATACGATCACCCTTACCCTGATGGAACTCCATGGTCTTCCCTTGCCAGTTCACATCATCTTCAAAACGAGCTGCATCATTTATAAAGCCACCAGAAACAAAAAACCCGTTTTTCTGATGCATACATCTGCCTGTGGATTCCTCACCTTTTGAATTACCCCTAGCACAGCATTCCACAGCAACTTTTTTCACTGCTTTCCCAAGTCGTTGTGGGCGTCACAATGGAACGGCTCTGGTCGCGACTCCATGCGACGTCATCAGAGCCATAAGAAGACCTCGTCTGCGTGCTGGTGTCGGTTCCCTTTTTTCCGCGCAGTCGACTTATAATGATTAGGACCCTTCATTTCTTTGTAGTCTACATTGTTAGTCTGTAAACTGTTTCTATGCTATGGCTACTCAGAAGCGGACTGGTTTTAAACCCTGTAGGGAATATGGGGACCATATGTCTGTCACGGACCCCCCAAGAAGATTGCCTTTGGTGCCTGTCGTCTGACCACGACGTCGAGGGGTGCTCTTCGTGTCGTCGGATGAATCTGAAGGCTCTCCAAGAGAGGGAAGCGAAGTTGTTTATGGCCGTGGCGAGAAAGGAGAAGAGAGGTTGGGAGAGGACTAAGTCGAGGTCGAAGTCTCCACACACCTAGAGGTCATCCAAAAAGCACAAGAAGAAGCAGCGGGGTCTGGTCCGCAGGTGACTCCATGGCATTCTCCTGCATGAGGGACTCTTCGGCACCTCAGCCAGAACCTGCCTTATGACCTGGGACTATTCCAGATCAGGTGGTTCTGGATTCGTACCCGCCGTTCCTGGCTCCAGGTGCGGAGCCATCACATTTTCTAAATGCTATGTATGGTATGTTAGCCAGGGTGGTTAACCCATCCGGCGCGCCTTGTGGCCCAGTGTGACCACTTCCCTACAATATGGGCGTTCCCCAACGCTATGCCCAGCCACTCTTCATGCCGATGACTCCGTCTTGGCTTTTTCTCACTTTAAGTTTCTCAATGCCATCCCAGGAGGGAAGGATAGACTATTCTAGGCTCTCGTGCTCTGGTCCGGCATCGTCTCGACTTCATGCAGTGCCACCAGCTGCTTCTGCAGGACCTCAATCGACGCCGGCTCTGAGGTCACTGGCGCCGCGTCTGGCACCGCCGAAGCCGATTCCGAAGATGCGATAAAGGAGGGAGGCTCAGAGGCTTCTGGAAGAAGAGGAATTCCAGGAGCAAGCTGAGGAATGAGAAACATTGGATCATGTGGGTGACTTTGAAGGGCTTCAAGAAGCCAGTGGGCTGGACACACCACCAGAGTGGGACCTTTTTTCTCCCAAAGCTCTTCCTTCTCAGGAGATGGCCTCATACCATTCGGTCATAAGGAAGGTGGCTGACCTTCTGGATTTACAGTTGCCCATTGTGGAGGTAAATTCTCATATTCTAACTGAGGTAATTCACTCCCCTTCATCAGCAGTGGAACCTTTGCTTCCCTTCAACGAAGCATTGACAGAAACAATTCTTGATTTTTGGCATAAGCCAATGTCAGCCCTAGCCGTATCCAGAACGGTGGCAAGGCATTATAAGATTGCTCCTGGGGATCCAGCATTTTTATCATCTCACCCTTTGCCTGAAAGCTTGGTGGTTCAAGCTTCATGTTCCCCTAAGCAATCCACAGGTTCCGATTAATTCTCGCCTCGGTGCCTATTCTAATCATGGAGTCCCACTTTGCAACTCTGGGCAATAGCTTGCTTAATCTCCACAACGGCCCCCACAACGCTAAGGATGCCTGGCCTTTACCCTGGGGGTGCTCAGGAGTGGATGCCTTACAGGGAAATCCAGGACGGGTTCCACAGCGGTATTCGTACAAGGGCCTTGAGACCCTTGCGGGTGAGTAGTGCGTTATACAAGTATCAATTTACATTTGCATTTCCCTCCACACCAGGGTATAGAGATTCAAAGAAGCTGGAACAGTCCGCTAAAAAGGTGTTTTCATTGGCCAACATGGCTTTGAAATCAACTAATGCCACATGCCTGTTGGGGCATTACATCCATGTATTGATGGATGCGGCTAAGAAGGTTATACCTAAGCTGCCAGATATCCGGGGCACTTTGCGGAGGTGCTGCCAGACACTCAGGCTACTTACCGTCAGGTGGGACCAGTCCGGGCTCGATACGGCTGACTGTTGCTAGGATGATGGGCTCTTTCACGGCAACTAGGAGGCACGCCTAGTTGAGAGGATCAGGATTCTCTCTGGACGTTCAGACCATGCTGTTGGATCTTCCCTTGGTTGGCTTTAGACTCTTTGGGACCAAGACTGACTCAAGCCTGCAACGATTTAAGGATAGCAGAGCTGTCGCTAGGTCCTTAAACTTGCAATCCCAGCTGAGGGGTTTTGGGAAGGCTGCTCGATTTCGGGGCCGACAGCAGCAACAGAACCCACTGTTCTGCTTGCCAACAGGCCTCCTCCTTCTCTTCCTCCTCCCCTGCCCCCCATCCCCCCACTGGCTCCGCAGGGAAGCAGCTTTAGGTCTCCCATAGGTCTCCCATCTTGTAGCAGGTTGGGCCTGTGGGAGGTTGTATGTCCAATTTTCTACAAAATTGGAAATCTGTTACATCAGATCTTTGGGTTTGGAATCTTGTAGGAAATGGGTACGCCCTTCCTTTTCAGAAGTTTCCCCCTCCTTTCATCAGTGTCGGGGTTGGTGTTCGGAGGACCATCTGTTGCTTCTGCAGCAGGAGGTTCTGTATTTGCTTCAGAAAGGTGCGATTGAGGTGGTTCTAGAGCAGGAAATGGGTCTGGGATGCTGCTCCCCGTATTTCCTGATTCCTAAAAACGAAAGCCATTTGAGGCCGATCCTAGTCCTCAGGATCTTGAATTTTTTCCTCAAACAGGAGAAGTCCAAAATGGTGACTCAGGCTCAGGTTCGACTGGTGCTGCAGCAGGAAGAATGAATGGGGCTGATCGAGTTACAGGATGGGTATTTTCACATTCCCATCCTAAAGTTGCATCGGAGTTTTATGGTGGTGTCTCAGCGCTGCCAGTTTGCGATCCCTCCGTTCAGCCTTGAATCAGCATCTCGGGTCTTCACTAAGGTGATGGCAGTGGTAGCGGCACATCTCAGACGTTCGGGGATTCCTGTTTTCCCGTATCTGGACGACTGGCTGCTCCGAGCAAGGTTGCCAGAGATGGCGCTGCATCATTTGCAAGTGACCACAAGATTGTTGTTCGACTTGGGGTTTTCGATAAATGCACCCAAATCTCACCTGGTGACCTCTCCGCGCAACCTATTCATAGAGGCAGTACTGGACACTACTGTGAGTCTTGCCTTCCTGCCTCCTCAGAGGATTTTGAACATACAGGCTATGATTCCACTGTTTCAAAATGGAGCGGCTGTTCCAGTCCTGAAGGTGCTACGTCTGCTCGGTCTGTTCGCTTCCTACATACTGTAGGTCAACCATGCACGCTGGCACATGAGAGCACTCCAGTGGTGCCTCCGCAGACAGTGGTTTCAACACATCAGAGATCTCAGTGAAGTAGTGTGGCTCACTGGTTAGAGGCGGCAGACCCGAGAGCAGAGAACGGCCCGGGACCAGGGTTCGATTCCCGGCGCGGCCGGTTTCTGGACCAGGGTCAGCGGACTCGATAATTCTCTCGCCTCGGTGCCCACTCTGATCAGCGATCACACTCGGCAACTCTGGGCATTAGCTTGCCTCATCTTCACTAACGGCCCCACCAGACCGCCGGGGATGCCTGGTCTCACCCTGGAGATACCCATTAAGGGACCATCTCTCAGGGAAGCCAGGAAGGGTTTCGCAGCGGTCGAAGCGCCTTGGGACCCTACGGGTAAGTAGTGCGCTATATAAATGCCAATACATTTACATTTACATTTACATTTACATTCAGGGAGGTTGTCAGATTCTCCAGAGACCCAACAGCAGAGCTGTCTTGGTGAAGTGTTCTAGGCAACCTGTCTCAAGGGAAGCCTTTTCAACCTCCTACTCGGGTGGCCACAGTGATAACGGATGCCTACACTCTAGGGAAGGGAGCTCATCCGGGGGATCTGGAGATCAGGGATTTTGGTCTCCAGAGAAAAGCTTGCTTCACATCAATCTTCTGGAACTGCAGGCAAAACGTTTTGCTCTCAAGGCCTTTATTCCCTCCCTTCACGGTCAGTCATTTCAGGTCCTGACAGACCACTACTGCGATGTGGTTCATCAACAAGCAGGGAGGAGTAGGTATGTATCATTTCTGCAGAAAAGCTCTGTGGCTCTGGTCCTGGGCTTAGGACCACCAGATTTGCTTGATTGCAAATCCTCTGGCTGTGGTGCTGAATGCCATATATAACAAAATGGGAGTGGAGGTGCTGAATGTGCATGCTGACAGTCTCAGTCGGCAATACCTGGCCGATCACGAGTGGCATCTTCATCCGGAGGTGGTCCATCACATTTTCAGGATGTGGGAGTTTCCTCGGTTGAAGCAGTTTGCCACTCACGAGAACGTGCACTTCCCAACATCTACAGTATCCGATGCGGGGGGCGTTGGGGGACGCATTTGAAGTAGATTGAAGCTTTCAGCTTCTTTACACGTTTACTTCCATACCCTTTATTGCTCGGGTTCTGAGGAAGATTCGCCAAGACACGGCCCAAGTCATATTAGCCACCTCGGATTGGCCAAGAAGGGTGGGGTGCACAGACCACCTTCACCTCCCATTGCACCCTCCGCTCCGTCTCCCTTACAGGGCAGACCTCCTCCCGCAGTCGCTGGGGCAGGTTCTACACCCCCACCTCCAGAGCCTGCACCTTTATGGCTGGAGGTTGCACGGGGCATTTCTCTCTCCCTCCTGATGTGGTGGATGTTATATTATCGTCCAGAAGACACTCCATCAGAACTGTCTATTCCAGTAGGTGGATCAGGTTTGTTAAATGGTGTGGAGAGGGTTCAGTTGATCCTTTAAAGGCCCATTTGTCTGATATTCTTGATTTTTCTTTTTCTTTGGCTCAGCAGGGTTGTGCTGTAGCGACGGTTAAGGGCTACTTTTCGGCCTTGTCAGCCTTTCTTTGTTTGCCAGACAAACCATCGTTGTTCAAGTCTCCCATAGTAATGAGATTCATTAAGTCTTTCACTTATAGATTTCCTCCCACTCCTTTTATTATGCCTCAGTATGATTTAAATTTAGTTATCGCTTTCCTAATGGGATCTCCTTTAGAGCCTCTACATATTTGCCCGTTGAGGTTTATCTCATTCAAAATAATATTTCTGATTGCGATCTGCCTCTGCCAGGAGGGTTAGTGGGCTGCAGGCTCCTAGTTCTAAGCCTCCTTTCACTTCTATCCATGCAGATAAGATGGTTCTCAGGACTAGAGCTGCTTTCCTGCCTAAGGTGGTCACTCCTTTTCATCTAGGGCAGTCCATCAATTTACCCACTTTCTATCCTCCCCCTTCTAAGGCGGAGGAAAGACTTCACCCCCTGGACCCTAAGAGGGCGGTCAGCTTCTACCTGGACAGACCAACTCTTCATTTGTTGCGTTCAAAAAATGAAGGGCAAGTTTGCCAACAAGCGAACTCTGTCCAGATAGATTGTCCTATGCATCAAGATCTGCTACGCCTTGGCCAAGAAGGAGCTGCCGGAAGGTATTGGAGCTTATTCCACTAGAGAAAAGTCTTCGGCTTTGGATAGAGGTGTCCCTGTTGTAGATCTCTGCAAGGCGGCAACTTGGTCCTCCCTCCACAGTTTTGTGAATCAGTACTGCTTGGACTCAGATGTGAGGAGGAACAGCCACTTTGCACGCTCTGTCCGGCAGGATTTTTTGGCGTAGGTAGGCGGGCACCCTCATCCAGGAGCTGCTTGGTGATTCAATTCAAAAGGTGAGGAATCCACAGGCAGATGTATCCATCAGAAGAACGAGTTACTTACTTTCGGTAATGCCTTTTCTGGTGGGTACAGTATCTGCCTGTGGTTTGCTCACTGACCTACATGCCTCCCCGTTGCCTGTCTACTGCCACCAAAAAGATTGTTTATGAAGTTCTTATATTTCATTGTCATTCATGATGTTGTGATGTTTTTTGCTAGGAAATGTCTATGCTGCAGAATTTATAGCTTTCTCTCTTCTGTATTTGGGAGTTTTGTGTATACTTGAAAGTTGTTGTATATATTGTATACTTGTGTAAATGTTGTTGATTCACCCGCTTGCCTTGAAGGCATGAAAAAAATGAGTGGAACTGATGTCGGCACGCCCACGATGTCGTCTTATGGCTCCGATGATGTCACAAGGAGTCGCATGCGGAGCGGTTCCTTTGAGACGTCCTTGTCGACGTGGTAGAGCTGTGAAAACAGTTTCAATGGAATGCTGCGCAAGGGGTAATTCAAAAGGTGAGGAATCCTCAGGCAGATATTGTATCCACCAGAAAAAGCGTTACCAAAGGTAAGTAACTTGTTCATCTTGCAGACAAGCACATCTTTGGTGGCTCTCGGCAGACCCACAGCCAGGACACCATCAGAGTGCAGACAAAGGTGTGTAAAAAGAAGAAACAAGACCAGTTTTACAGTCTATGCACCTAGGATGGAACAGCATCCATGTATCCACAAGGACTTCCCCAGTGCTGATTTAATTTAGGAAACAGTTGAAGACTCACCATTTTAAAGAAACCTACATCACAATGCATTAACTTCACAACTGAGCTTCTTCTCCTATTACTTGCTGACTTTAAGCTTGCTGCTGCCTTTTGGCTTGTTTTGCACTATGAAAATACCCTATACAAACATACCTACCTACCTACCGAGCTGAGACCCATCCTTTAGTTCCTTGTTAAGTAAGTGTGCCAGTGGCATTATTGTTGCCTCCCTCATCCCTGGGTGCAGAATCCAATGATGAACCTGGTGATACCTGGATCTTTTGGTCACTGACATTCCATAGGTGTTTGTAACTCTTCAAAATATATAATTTGTCTATTTAGGAACCTGTGAGTATCATTCAGTGTTCTCATCTGCTCCAAGTTTGAAAGACGTATTATCAAATATTGAAGACTAATTGTGACAGAAAGATAAAACGTGGTGTGCTGTACCTATTTTGTCTCAGACGTCTAGTAAAGTACTAGTGATATTACTGCTCTATATGTTCAGGGGTCTAGATCTGCGAGGTCGCCAGATAAGATCCTCCAGTGTCCTACCAGTTACTGCTGTGTTTATGTGGACCCAGTGCTTCTCTTATTGACTATACTCCCACTATACGTAGTTGTGCTACCCTATAGTAGTTGACAACACATGGGAAATCGAAGCACCTTTTGCCACTTGGGGCCATCAATATCTTCTTTGAGACTGTAGGTGCTTTCTCTGCCAAACGCTATCAAAGCCTGTTGTAGAGCTTTTAATGTACCTTTCTTTGTTCCAAACTGTACGGCTTAAAATATATAAAACTACCTAGGGATTATATTAGTTTTTTTTGCCACCAAGTGGATCAAATGGGGGGTGTTATAAATATATATATTTATAACATTTCCTGTCAAACTACCATGGTTCAGAAGCAGCCACCCCCATTTTGAAAGGAGGCTGAAGTAGGTGGCACAGCACTTCAGTACCAGCAATTCCTTTATTATTCTTTCCCCCCTTGAAAGTGCAGTAGTGTGGTTATAGCCAAGATGTTTCGTACCGAGCTTTCCACTGGGCCATACAGTTTATAAGTGCAGAGTGACAATTATCAGCACCTGTTAAAAGACGAATAGACTGGTAAATATTTAGCTCCTTGGTCTCCCACATCATCCAGCATTTTTGTTTTCTTTTGCAATTGCATGACGCTGATTGTGTGCATTTTTTTTGGGGGGTGGGGGGGGGGGGCAGGAAGTGGACAAAATGTTGACAATATCCACTGTGCTCATAAGTCATGAGAAGTAAACATATATATATATATATATTTATTTATTTTGCTGCCAGAGCGGAGGTATATTCACCATCCAGTGAGAGATGATGTTAATTGTACCTTTCATAATAGAATAACCACATTTGTGATTTTGAGAGGGACTTTTGGACTTGGTTTTTGTATATTCCTATCTATAAAACCTATAGGTATAATCTCTTGTTTGTGGTCCATCATCTTTCATCAAGTGGCTGCCCAAAAGGTCACCAGCTAATTAGGTCTCTGGGTTGTCTACTAGTAATAACACCTCATCCGCAAATAGTGTAATTCCATGTTCTGTTCCTAAAAGGAGATTCCCTTTATATGGATTCCTTTTATATAGTGGTTAACATTTTTTTCATGGCTTAAGGTTCTGTACCAGAACATACAGTACTGAAAACAAAGAGCATCTTTGTCGAGTGCCTAGGGAAAGAAGAAAAGTCCCTGATAATAGTCTTTCCACCATAATTCCAGCTCTCGGATTTTGGTAGGTCATCATTCTAATTTTTATGAATTGAATTGTGACTGTCTCAAGCACTGCGCTCATGAAGGACCAGTCCACCCTCTTTTGGAAACTAGTGGCAATAAGAGAACTTTTTTTGTCCTTTGCCTTTTTGACAAGTTAAGCAAGCCTTCTTTTATTATCAAACCCCTTCCATGGCAAGATAAACCTGATTGATCTTCATGTATTAGAGAAGGAAGAAGAGGTGCAAGTCTCAGCGCCAAGACTTAATGTAAATCTTTATGTTAATTTAATTTCTATCATGCACAGATACTCGAGTGTCCCGGCGCGGAGCAAAGAGGGGCAAACATTGAGATTTATGCAGAGATATGTTTTCAAGTACTTCGTGAAAATCAGCAGGTCCTGAATGTTCCGGAGGGCGAAAGGGAGAGCGTTCCAAGCAGCAGCAGGTTTCCGAGCTAGAGGGCTGCCTCCAAGCCTCTGACGTTAAAAGCGGGGGACTTGGGCGAGGCGCTGGGACGTGGAACGCACATGTTGCGCTGGAGTGTAGATAGGAGAAGCGGTTTTGCAGATCGATGGGGCCTTGCCCATGAAGAGTGCTATCAGCCTCAACTAAAGATTTAAGCCAGTGCAGAGAGAGCAGGTGAGGTGGGGTCTCATGCTAGTCCTAGAGAGAATCTCAAGAATAAGTCTGGCTGCCACATTTTTGACTACCTGGGGTGTTTTTGAACAGATAGCCCAGGATGCCCACATAAAGAGCGTTGGCGTAGTCCAGCCAAGAACAAATAAAGGCACAGATGACAGTTTTGTACGCCGCCTTAGGCAGGAGAGGGAGAAACTTCCTTAGAGATTTCAAAAGGCCAAAGCAAATCCTGGCAAGTTTCCTAATCTGAGTAGAAAAGGAAAGATTCTTCTCAAACCACACCTGAGGTTCTTAGCGGGCTTCCCTGTAGAAGTAGGGATAGAGAACTCAGCGGCCAAAGAGCTTCTCTAAAATTGGAAGGAAACTTTCCATGTAGGAGAATCTCCGATTTATCTTTGTTGCACTTAAGTTGTGCTGCAGCTAGTGAATTAAAAATGGAAGACAGGCAGTATTAAGCAGAGGAAAGAGTCCACATTCTTATCCAAAGTGAAAATAAGCTGGATGTCATCTGCGTAGGCCATGACCTTAGCCCCAAGGTCCTCTGCCAGGTACACCAAAGGTGTGACATAAATGTTGAAAAGAAGGGGGCTAGGGGAGGACCCCTGTGGTACTCCTGTGCTCACTGCCTGGTAAGAAGAAGAAGAGGACGGTGGAAGCCATATCTGCTGAGCCAGTCTTTCCAAGAAGGACCTGAGCCAGCCCCAAACAGCGCCCGACACACCGATCTCAGTAAGACACGAGTGGAAGAGAGAGTGGGGGACAGTGTCAAATGCTGCCAATAGGTCGAGCAAAATTAATGCTGCCTTCCCGCCAGTGTCCAGACACTCCCTAATTGCCTCTGAAACCTCCACCAGGGCAGACTCTGTACTGTGGGAGGCTCTGAACCCTGACTTGGCCGGATGCAGAAGACCCTCTCTCTCAACAAACTCACTGAGTTGTTTGTTAACCACCTTCTCGCACACCTTGGCCAAGCCGGGTAGAAGGAGATGGGGTAGTAATTCACTGTGCTAAGTGGGTCGAGCGACAGCTTTTGTAAAAGAGGCTGAATCGTGGCCTGCTTCCAGGCCTCTGGAACGCAGGCAACCTGTAGAGACAAATTGATGATACCATTCACCTCATTATTAATGGTTTCAGCAACTGCTGCCAACATTCTGGCTGGACAGAGGTCCGAAGGAGAGGCGGATTTCAGGCCTATAAGAATTTTAAGTGACTCTGAGAGGTCCACAGGCCTAAAGGCATGCAGAGAATGATCGGGCTCAGTAGGTGATGACACCAAAGCTGCCCCAATGCCCTTGTCGCAGGAGGAGCAGGCTGCCTGAATGGAAAGGCTTTGATCCCTGAAGAAATTGGAGAGGTTTTCGCACCAGGTGTCTGTGGATTGAGACTCCCTAGATAGACCGGCAGGTGATGTAAAACTCTGTACAATTGAAAACATTTCTTTGGCATTGTTTTTGGCTGAGTCAATGAGAGTTGCTTAGAATTGCCTTTTGGCCTGAGTTACAGCCCCATAATCTTTTTTTTGTTTGAGTCGAAGCTTCTGCTTGGCCGCAGGACAAAATTTGCTGCGACTCCAAGCATGCTTGAGGATCATGCATTCATGTTTGATTGCTTTGAGGTCGGGAGTAAACCAGGGTTTAGATGGAGAATCCCTAGACCACCGTGGACATGGTGGCAAGGCAAGCGAATCCGCTGCACTGGAGACCCAGTTAGTAAAACCAACAAGCTGGCCCTCGAGATCCCCCGAGAGGGTGGGCCTGGAAGCTTCCAAGGCCTGGCTAAGCGCAAGAGGATTAATTTTGCCATTTAAATAGGGCCAGACTGCCACAAGGATAGAGTGCACTGCCTAAAAATGTTGCAATCCGGAAGTGAGTCGTGCAAGCACAATCAAATTTATGCAGTGTACACGTTGAAACATGTAAGGTGCAAATATATCTTTTTTTTTTTTAAACAGATTTTTATTGATTGCATAAGAAGCATACATTCTGCAATGCTTTGTCACCTGGAGTCAATCACTATCATCATTGAACAAATCACAAAAGCAGTCATTTCATTTTTGTTGAAAAAAGGAAGTAGAATGTACAAAACAATAGTGCATCAAACTGTTCCCCCCCCCCCTAAAACCCACACCACCCACAACTCCCACCCCCCCTGTGCGCTGATGCGTGCTCCATTCAAGTAATACACCTCCAGTGCACAATACATATCATGCACCGATAAATACACAGTTTTGCCATGATTGTCCGGCTATATCCGAGGCTGGTCCGTAATGTCCTCGGGTGGTGGGTCTAGCTCCAGTCCACGATAGTCCGCCCACCTCTTCCAAATCTTATAATGTTTTCGCGGGCAGCCCCTAGCCACAAAGATAGGCTGCTCCAGCCCCATGCTAAAGTCCATACCCTTTTTCCATGCCACTAATGATGGAGCCTGGGGCGCCTTCCACGAGCGCGCAATATATCTCTTCGCTAATGTTAAGCCCAGTAGAAGTAAATGGCGCTTGTACCTATTACCTCCCACTCCAGCCATGACGTGTAGCAGTGTCAGTTTAGGGTCTCTTTGAAGTACCCAGGCCAGGACTTCATCCAAACACCGGAGCACCCCCGTCCAGAATCTCTTCAACGCCCTGCATTCCCACACCGTATGTAGTAACGTTCCAACCTCCGACCCACACCTAAGGCAATCTGGGGACGCAATCAGACCCGCCTTCCACAAGCGCTGCCTAGTGTAATATGTGCGGTGTAGGTACCTAAATTGTATGAGTCGCAGGCGCGTGGATATTGCCGCTCCCATAGGGCTCTCCAGTGCCTCCACCCAGTCCTCCTCATCCAAGTCCCCAACATCTTGTTCCCATGCTGTTTTAAGGTGTTGCAGATCGGTGGAGCAGTGCCGTTCAATGGTTTGGTAGATTCGGGACAGTTTCTTGTCGGGTAGCTCCCCCATAAAAACTTTGGCCTCTAGCGGGCTAAACTCTGAGAGGTCCTCCAACCCCGCTATATATGGCGTCCGAGCATGACTGAATTGAAGATATTTATAGAATTGAGTTCTCGGCATCTCAAATTCAACTCCCAGATCGTCAAAGGACTTGAGGACGCCCCCCGACATGACGTCTCCTAAGGTAGAGATGCCGATAGCGTCCCATCCCCGGAAGCCCATCAGTGTGTCCAACTGAGGTAGTCGGCCATTGTGCCACAGTGGGGTTTCTTGGGTAAGCACGTTCCACCAGCCCATCCTACGTAGCGTCTGCTTCCAAATCTGAAAAACCACCTGTGTAATAGATGGTAGAGATTTCCTGAGGGGCGCCGAGTAAAGCAGTGTGTGGACGGACGCTGTGCCCATCAAAGCCCTCTCCACTGCGTAAGCGGGGTCACTTCTGTCTGCATACCACCAGTCGTTCAAAACCAATAAGTGGGATGCCTGGTAATATGATAGGACATCTGAAGTGGCCAGGCCCCCGGTATAGGTTGACCGGAAGCAGGTCCGCAGGGCAACCCGTGCCACACCCCCTTCCCACAGGAACCAGCTGAGCGCCGAATTAAGGCACCTGAACCAGCCCTGCGCAATCAGGACTAGGTGATTCTGCAGTTGGTAGATCAAACTTGGGAGTGCCACCATCTTAAAGATGGCCGATCTACCATGGATGGAAAGCGGCATCTTGGACCACAGCTTAAGGTCTTCTCGAGTGCGCTCCCAAACCGGGGTAATATTGCGCTCCATAGCAGCGGTCGCGTCCTCGGACAGGAACACTCCCAAATATTTCACGCCGTCCGTGGCTATCTGGAACTATCTCGCCCAGTCCCCTACGGGCTGCGGGCCGCCCAAGATCCAGAATGTAGATTTCCGAGGATTCATATATAACCCAGACGTTTCACCAAAAATTTATAAGATTCGCATGAGACGGGGCCCCGAGCGATCCAGGTAAGTGAGAAAAAATAACACATCGTCTGCGTATAGCGCTATTCTATCCATTGCGCCAACCGCCCACTGGAATCCCCTGAGCTGAGCATCTATTCGCACCCAAGCCGCAAGGGACTCCATAGCAAGATCGAACAGATATGGGGAGAGGGGGCAACCTTGCCTCGTCCCACGCTCGATTCGGAAGGAGCGGGAAATCTCTCCCCCCCCCCGCCCCCACTCGCACCGCTGCCGTAAGGTCCGTATACAGGAGCCGCACATATGTCAAAAATCGAGGGCCCAGGTTCAGACGTCCCAGCAAGGTGAACAAGTACGTCCAGCTCAGGGAGTCGAATACCCTATCCATGTCTGCTAAAAACAGTACCGCCTGTTCCCCAGCCTTCGCCACGCCGACACCGCGACCTGAGCCCGTCTTATGTTATGACGAGTGGCCCGCTGTGGCATAATTGTTATTGTTATTGTTGTTATTGTTATTGTTATTGTCAGTTTATATAGCGCCAAATCACCGGCAGGTCTCAGGGCGCTTTTGACCGGCCGGCTGGCCGGCTTTATGCCCGCCGGACCAGGCCGGCATAAAGCCGGCCTGGTCCGGATGTACCAGATCTGTGATGTATGGCTTAAGTCTATTGGCGAGGGCCTTAGCTAGTATCTTGGCCTCTGTATTGAGCAGGGAGATCAAGCGGTAGGACGCGTGGCTCTCAGGGGGCGCCCTGGCTTCAAGAAAACCACCACCTCCGCATGTCGCCAGTCTGGTGGCAGCGTACCATTCTCCCGCGCTTCTTCTATAACAGGGCGGAAATGTGGGCTCAGTTGGGTCGCGAAGCACCGAAAAAATTCATTAGGTAACCCATTTGGTCCTGGGGTTTTCCCCGGGTTCAATTCGCCCAGGGCTGTGGCTAGCTCCGCATCCGTCAGGGGGCGGTATAGTATCTCACAAGCCTCGTCTGAGACGGCCCTACGTGGAAGGTTATCAATAAATTGTTGTACGACCTCTGCTTCCAAACACTCCTGTGGCGCGTATAGAGCCTCATAATATGCAGCAAAGCTTTCGGCCATCGCCGCCGGCTCCAAAATAGGCTCCCCATCTGGTTCCACTATCTGGGGCAGGGGTTGGGCGTGCATGATGCCCTGACATAAACGATGCAACATCTTGCAGGACTTGTCGCCCCATTGGTATATACGACTACGCGTAGCCAGCCAAGCCTGCCTGGCTTCGTCTAGAAGCACTGCAGTATATTGTTGTTGTGCCAGAGCCAGCTGTCTCCTGGCCGGCCCCCCGTCCTCCTCTCTGCCCCTACGTTCCAAGTCCTCCAGGTCAGCCTCGCGCCGCACTAGGTCTCTACGCCTCTCCTTACGCGCTGCAGCGCACCATGAAATGTCAACGCCGCGCAGTGTGGGCTTCATCGCCTCCCAGAGCGTCGCCGGGGAGTCCACTGTGCCCACATTAGCAGACAGGAAATGATCAAGTTCACAGGTCATGTGGGCACGGTAGGCCTCCTGCAGCAGCTGCCATGGTGACAAACGCCACCGGAAGGGCTGCCGAGCGCGACCAGTATCAAGTATAACGTAGACCGGCGAATGGTCAGACAGTGCCCGTGGCAGGATCTCCGCAGACAGCACTCTATTCGCCATCCCTCTCAGAACGAAAATGTAGTCGAGCCTAGAGAAGGAGTCACGCGCTTTGGAGGAATCTGTGTACTCTCTGCGCGAGCCATGTTTGTGTCTCCATGTGTCTACCCAATCAAGACCTGTGACCAGGGCCCGCAACCTGGATGTATGGCTCTCCCTTCCCGCCGCACCCTGATCGCCGACAGCGCTGTGCCATCTGTCACATGTGACGTCCACCACGTCGTTCCAATCCCCTCCCACTACGGACAGGGCATCAGGCATGTCCACCCATAGGGAAAGCAGTTTCTCAACCAGGGGCCATTGTAGCGGGGGCCGGGCGTATACACTACCAATGAGTACTGGGTCTCCTCCAATCTCCCCATGTACGAATACAAATCTGCCCTGTGCGTCAGTCCATGTACGTTTATGAGTGAAAGGGACCCTACGGTGTATGAGGACCGCCACCCCTCGTGATCCTCTTGTGAACCCAGAATGGTCTGCGTGTGTGAACCCATTTCTCTGAAGGCACAGTGCCTTGGTGCCGAGCAAGTGTGTTTCTTGCAGGAGGAGTATGTCCGTCCCCCTCCTCCTAAATATATCTTTTTTGTTTTCCTTTAAAAGTTAATAAAAAGGGGTGTGGCTAGCAGCCAAGCATGGCGGCAGCATAGCTTGAGAGCTCCTGAGGGCACTGTGGCCTTATTCTAAATCCGACACACTAATCCGCTACCCTGCTCACCTGAAGTGGCGGCGATCGGGTCCGGGAACGAAGCGGTGGCACCGGTCCGACTTTCAAGTGAATCGGAGGACCGGAGCCTAATGGATTCCACGCGACCAAGTCTGGGCCTACCAGCGGGAAGACAGCACCGGCCTTGCGTAGCGCACAGGCCCCGCCGGAAGTGAGACCGAACCGGCCTGGAAGGGTGGACGCATCCCGGCACCCGCCTGACAGCGTGAAAAACTACCTGGGACTCCATATAGTGGCATCGCCCTATGGAACACTTACAAGCACGCCACCTGTGCGGGACTGGCATAACACACAGGAACGGGCCGATCCGGCCTAGGGCGCGCTGCGTGGCGCCGAAACCCCAACCCCCCCCCCCCCCCCCCCCGCGGGGTCGGAGTGGAAGCAAATACAAGCCCCAATCGGAGGTAAGAAACACTGGTACCCCCGGGGGACGGCGGCACATAGAAGATCCACGCAGGAACTCACGAAGGGGACTCGGGCCCACATACTGCCCGGAAGCATCAGCAGCCCTGGCACAGTGGAGACACAGATCCTGTACACCAAGCGGGAGAGCTTGCGGCCTGCCTGGCCTATAGGTAGGGGTGCAACTGCCCAAAACCAGACCCTCCGCCATCCGAGGTGCCCGACCGAGGTGGACCTGCCCAAGAGACCCCAATTAAAAGCCGCTGAGACCGTCCCTGCTCAGGGTGGAATTCTTGAAGGGCGAGAGCGCAGACCACGAGGCGCGGCCTACAGTGAAACTAACTGAAACACACACAGCGACCGCCGGTAATATCCTGCATCACCACAACGGCCAGTGAGGCCTGTACAGAGGGCGGAAGGTGAAACTCAGTCTAACTCGCGCCAGCCTACTGCTCCCTGGTTGGTACCTGCGGGCTGCGGGACAGGACGACGCGCTGATCACGACTCAGCAGGGCAAGACTCCGGATTCCGCGAGCCCCAGAACCATGGCGGGCAAAGGCACTAGGAGTGGATCCACACAGGCCAAATTGGACAAATTTGCCTATGGACAGCAAGGTCAGCCGCACAATACAGGGCGAAACTCCACGGGTAATGCCCAGGACGCAGAAGGAACAAAAAAAATAACGCTGGAAGACATTATGAAAACGCTCTCAGAGGTTAAAACAACAGTGGGCGCCATCTCCTCGGAAGTCTCATTGCTGCGAGCAGACTTTCACAAAATGGCGGAAAGGGTATCGCAAGTGGAGGTGGTCACGAAATCTCTTGTAGAAGACACCTCGGACCTGCAAGTGGCCATGGAACGCGTGCAGAAAGTCACCAAGCTCCTGCACGACAAGCTGGACGACCAAGAAGGGCGTTCGCGACGCAATAACGTGCGCATCCTTGGACTTCCAGAGACGGAGGGGAAAGGGGCCATGGACCTATACGTGGAAGATCTCATAAAAAACAAACTGCAACCCAAAGGCCTGTCCCACTTCTTCTCGGTGGAGAGGGCACATAGAGTCCCGGGAGGTCCGCCCAAGACAGGAGCAACACCAAGGCCTGTGCTGGCCAGGCTTTTCAATTTTAGGGACAGGGATGCGATCCTACAGGCGGCAAGAACCTCACCGCCTGTACGGATCCAAAATGCAACCTTAGCTTTCTTCCCAGACTACACGGCAGAGGTGGCCAGGCGTCGTAAATCGTTCACGGAGGTGAAAAAGGCACTACGAGACAGAGAATTGCCGTACTCCATGCTATTTCCCGCTAAATTGCGAATTGTGGCCGAGGGAAAGACTTGGTTTTTTGACACGCCGGAGGTAGCGCAGGAATGGCTGGAGGGCTGGAGGCCAGTGGGACAGCGACATCGCCCACATCGGGACCGGCCGACACATCGTACCGAAAAGACATTGAACAATCAGACCTCCCAATCACCCCATCAAGAAGGCGCGGTAGACACGGAATCGGATCTTGAAAGGGACCCGCTGGACTCTGGCCAACTGGCTCCGGTCTGAAGCCGGACTGTATGCGTATGGGACTGAGTGTGGCGCAAAGGGCCTTGGACCTGGCGTAGCTGAGTAGGGTGGGCACAGGCAGTGCCCGTAAGGGACTCACCAACCCCACGAGCAAGTAAGATGATTGGGGAAGGACTGAAGCACTCTGCAAAGTTGGGGAAACGGGCGGGGGTTTGTCCGTGGAGCAGGGTAGCAGGGTGGGGGGACGGGACTGAAGTTTTCTTGTTAGAGTTCATGTTTTTGTTCATAGTCATCATTCAGCACTCACATTGTACTACCACCCCGAATATTGCCAGTCTCCTACACAGTATGGCACGAGGCAACACATGTGCTTATCCCACGGGCACACTACGTGCGATGCTCTCTCACCGACTTAATGGCCAGGCCGCTTCACAACACGCCCGCTGAGGGCTCCCCTGTGACTATGGAGGTACCCCCACTGCGCATGCTAACCTGGAATGTTAGGGGCCTGGGTGACAAAATAAAAAGAGGCTTGGTACTGCAAGCCATAAAGCGACACAGCCCGGATTTGGTCCTCCTACAGGAAACCCATCTCGCGGGGTCCACCTGCAAAGCACTTGATAGGCGCGGCTATACAATGGCGATACATGCAGAATTCACTACCGGCTCCAGGGAGACGGGAATACTGGTGAAAAAATCATCTCCCTTTATCATCACACATCGCATGGCAGACGACCAGGGTCGCTTTTTTCAGTATATATCCCCCCGGCACTACACTCCGTGGCCCTGCCTGCACTAGGCAAATTCCTCCTTGACCTCCCTGAAGGGGATACGATTGTCGGGGGGGACTTTAATGCAATCATGGACCCACTTATAGACACCTTTCCCTCTAGGGCCCGATCACGAGGAACTGCATGCTCTCGGATTTTGTAGAAGCCCTGGGCCTTGTAGACATCTGGCGACATCTGCATACCGAGGCTACTCAATACACTTACTACTCAGCTGTACATAATAGTTTATCCCGTATAGACAACTTTCTAGCCCTGGGGTTGGGACTGGGAATGGTAGATAAAGTGGACATCCTGCCCAGGGGCATCTCTGATCATTCTCCAATTGCTCTATCACTTACCACCAGAGGAAAAAAAAGTGCGAGGATCTACCCAATTTACCCACACTTTTTAAAAATTCCCAAGATTCGGAAGAAACTCAAACTTGTGACGACGCAGTATTTTGCTGAAAACACTGGAACGGTGGCATCGCCATCAATCTTGTGGGAAGCATACAAAACAGTCCTCCGGGGGGCGGCCATTGCAGCAATAACGGGGCACAAACGTGATTCCCGGAAGGAACTCACAGAATTAGAACTAGCACTTAACACAGCCAACAATGCGCACATGTCGAACCCCTCCCCGACCACGACACACACCCTCATGGTTCGGCAACAGCAATACCAGGCTCACCTTAAAACGACAGAGAAGGGATACATCGCAAACACTAAACATAGAATATACGATGTGGGAGACAAAGCGGGTAGAATGCTGGTGTGGCTAGATAAGAGGGGGAGTGGAGCGAGAGGTATTCAGAGACTGCACTCGGAGGAAGGGCGGACATTGACACACCCAGAGGACATAGTTTGCGCCCTGGCACAGCATTATCAAACAATATACACCCCAGACCGGGTAGTCACACAGCAAATAGCAGCAGCAACACTAGCGGATATTGCCATCCCCAGCATTACGCAGGAAGATATGAGAACCCTAGAAGTAGACCCGACGGAGGAGGAAATTCAGCTGGCAATCCAGGCATTAGTCTGGAAAAGCACTGGGTCCGAATGGGATACCCGTGGAGTGGTACAAGTCCATGGCTCCGGAACTAAGTGCCCCACTGCTGGCCATGTATTTGGAAAGCAGGGAAAAAGCAGAATTGCCGCTGGATCAACGCACGGCCACGATTGTGGCGATACCCAAACCAGGGAAACCCCCGACTGAATGTACCTCGTATCGCCCGATATCATTACTAAATATCGAGGCCAAGATATTGGCTAAGCTTCTGGCCACCCGTTTGATGCCCCACCTCAGTACCCTGATCCACCCTGACCAGTCGGGTTTTATGCCTCACCGGAGCACAGCGATGAATCTCCGGAGAGTCCATGGTGTGATGGCCCGTGCACACCTCCTCTCGGAGAGGGCTGTGATTCTCTCCCTCGACGCAAAAATGGCGTTCGACCTCGTAGAGTGGGAATATCTCTTCATGGTACTCGCGCGTATGGGATTTGGGCCGAAATATATAGCATGGATACGGCTGCTTTATACGAAGCCAGTCGCACAAGTCGTGGCTAATGGCCACATATCACCGAGGTTCCAATTAGGCAGGGGGACTAGACAGGGTTGCCCCTTGTAACCCTTGCTCTTCGCGCTAGTGCTTGAACCCCTGGCAATTCAGATCAGGACCACGCCCTTATTTGCGGGCATTAAATGGGAGGAGGGATGGGAGGACAAAGTCTCATTATACGCCGACGACATGCTCATCTACATGACTGCACCTGATGACGGCGTCCCGGCCCTGCTAGACCTCTGTAACACCCACGGACATTCCTCGGGCTACACCCTGAATTGGTCGAAATCTGTCATATATACACTAAAAGGCCCGGCACCGAGGTTGCAGGATGACTGTCCTCTGATTACAACAACGGCCTCCTTCAAGTACCTAGGTATTGTCATCACGAGTAAGGAGGCGGACTTCTTTACCAGTAACTTGAAGCCTCCTATAGATCGCCTACGTGCGGACGTTAAGCATTGGGCGGCCCTGCCCCTGACCCTACTGGGTAGGGCAGCATTGTACAAAATGATGGCGCTCCCTAGGCTCCTCTATGTCCTAGAAAACACCCCGCACCTAGTGCCACCACGATACTTCAAGCAGATCGTGGCGCTGGTCTCTACCTTGCTCTGGGATACTGGCCCGGCACGTATAGCATACGACAAGTTGGTTAAAAGCTGGTATGAGGGGGGAATAGCGCTCCCTAACATTCAACTATATTACTGGGCGGCCCAGCTCAAAATAATAAATTATTGGATTCACGCCCCAAAAGAGGACCCGGCCTATCGGGCAGACTGGTCACAGCTTGGAACGGACTGTATGCTGTCAGGGCTTTACAATAAATCACAACTTAAGAGTCTACTCGGTCCGACCAGACACACGGCGGCCCTATGGCACATGGCACAGGCCCGATTGGGGTGGGCAGGTAGAATCACCAAAATGACACCATTGTGGGACACGAAGACATTGGGGAACCTCAGAGGCTGTAAGGGATTTGAGCGGTGGGACTCCATAGGCATTTCTACGGTGGGGGACCTCTGGGACAATGACACAGTAGTACCATTTCCACACCTACAGCAGCAATATAACCTCGGACCCACAGAAACATTCAGATATGTACAAATTAGGCACGCATTACTACGGGCGATTCCTGCGGGTACTACTCTGCCGGAATCCTCTCCGTTAGAAGATAGACTACTAACAGAAATCATGATCCAAAGCGCGACCTCACTCACGTATAAAAAACTGGTCAATAATCTCAAAGACCCCACGCTGAAACTTAAAGAAAGATGGGAAGGGGAAATAGGTGAGGCGGATGAATTTGAGTGGAATGAGGCGCTGGCCTCCCCAAGAGAGGTTGGAATCTCGAGTAAGTTCAGACTGGTGCAACTAAAAATTTTGCACCGCATCTACTACACCAGGACGCTACTTCATAAAATACAGAGAGCGCCACATCCCTTTTGCTTGAGAGGCTGCGGGGAAGAGGGGACACTATTTCACACACTATGGGAATGCCCACGAATACGCGAATTTTGGAGGCAAATAATGCGCACGATCTCCCAGGCCCTTAAACTTTCTAGATTGCCTGAACCACGCAAGTGCCTTTTGAACATCTGGGACCCCAATGACCTGGGTAGATATGAACTGATTTGGGCAACTTTGGCCATGACAGTGGCCAAGCGAGACATAGCACAGAAGTGGGGCGCACCAGAACTACCCACCGCGAGCAGGTGGGCTAAGAACATAGACATCCTGATGGTAACAGAAAGGGCAGTATACGTCCTACGCGCGGCGCCCCGCAAGTGGACAAGGTATGGGCGGCATGGAATATATACAGAGGAGAGATCTGTGACCCCTTGCCGGAGGGAGACGACTTGGACTCAGAGGGGGAGGAGGAGTAACAAAGCGGGAAGGGGGTATTAACCTCAGCGACACAACAGCACAATATTTCTTGCACTGACCTGGCTATGTAACGATGTACACGCTAAGGAAATTGCTGATTGAGGAAGTGGGTGGAAACACAATGGCAATGATGACACATGGTTGGGGGGGGAAGGGGGGTTTGTTATTTCTATAATATAAAAGTAATGCTACTGTTGAATTATACGTGAAGGGGGGAACAGTAACGAACTACAATACATGCGAGTGGACCACATGATAACGTATCAATGAGTCTACAAAGGTTTAATGCAGCACAGTCTTTGCTACTGTAATGTTTCTTGTCACATACGAAAATATAAATGTACAAAATGTAACCACAACCATATGGCTGTATGATACTGACTGAACACTATTCCTTCCTGTTAATAAAGATTTAAAAAAAAAAAAAAAATTAATAAAAGTTTTTCAAAATAGATGGAAATGCTATGTGCAAGCCGCAGTTCTGTGCAAAGTAGCAAGGTAGGGGAACACGGGATCAACAGACAGGGAACCCCTCAAGGCGCCCACGTTGCTCGCATTTAAATGGTACCCAGCCGCCTCAAGACTAGAGCATTATAATCAATGGGGTTACCCAGTATACGTCAGAGGACCTGGGGATCGATCGGTAAGGAAAACAGTGGTCCTAGACAAAATTCATTTAAACATCTCACTTTGTATAGATAGATCACTGTCATGCAGAGAGACCGACGGATGCTACGCGCTGGGCGCACGGACTGAATTAGCACTTTTAAGATTAACAATCCTTGTGAGACATGACCAGACGCCTACGCGCAGCTTTTCAAAGAGGCGGTGTTGATTCCAACGATGATTTTATGAGATTAAATAACCTCAATACAAGCATAAAGTCTGCTCCTCGTTGTTCACCGCACTGAACGTTTAGATACCCCCGTTATCCGTCCTGATGAAGACATGTAGCAGAGGAGCTTACTAACCCTTTTGCACCAGGGTCGAAATGTCGACGAACCCCCCCAAATAGGCCCACACCCCACCGTGATCCCCCATACTGAAATCACAGATGTGGCTACACTGTAACAACAAACAAGTATTACTGCTGTATAAAATGTACTGAACGTAATGTATAGGGGTAGGCCTGAGTCTCGAAATGGGAGACCGGTTTCTGTGAAACATATTTCCGGGTCCCTTCAACACGCATTCGTTTGAATTATCCCCTTGTGAAATCCATTCCTTTCCTCCTTTTCTCTTTACTAGAGCACAATTTTTTCACACTTTTTCCGGTCTCCTGATGACAACCGTCAAGTACATGTACAACTGTATAGCATGCACTTGAACCTTTTTTTTTCCTTTTTTTTTCAGAACAAGATTTTATTGTGTTGTTGAAAAATTGCATGCCAAGCACAGCGCCCCGGGAACCGGAGGAACTGTGAGCATTAGAGTAATAATCACAATTAGGCAATTCAAACAACAGTTAAGATGAAATAATTTTTCTACGTCCCCCCTCCCCTCTCCCTCCTACCCCCCTACCCAGAACCCCCCTCCCGCCCCCTGCACAGCGTCTAGGTAGTCTATAAACAAGAATCATATCTGGAAACATTCAGTGTGTATTCCTCATTACCCGGGATCAGTGTCTAAATGACTTTCTTCAGGTTCATCATGTGCTGGCGGATCCAGCCACAGGCCTCTATAATCTGCCCATCTCTTCCAAATCTTATAATGCTTCCGAGGGCAGCCCCTGGCTTCAAAGATCGGGCGCTCCAGTCCCATGTAGAAGTCTAGTCCCCTTTTCCACACTCCCACCAGGGGGGCCCTGGGGTCCTTCATGGCTCGGGCCACATCTCTCTTGGCCACCGTGTGGCCCAACAGCAGCAGATGTCGTTTATAGGTATTACCCCCCACTTGTTCCAGAACATGGCGAAGACCCAACAGTGGCGAGCGGGGGAGCTCTAAGCCCAACACCTCAGACAGGCAGTCCCACACCCCCGACCAAAACCTCCGTAGCCCCTCACACGACCATACTGTATGTATAAAAGTGCCCACCTCTTTGCCACATCTCAAACAATCCGGGGACGCAATCATGCCTGCCCTCCACAATCGTTCCCTTGTATAATATGCTCTATGCAGATATTTGAACTGAATGAATCATAGGCGTATCGCAATGGCCGCTCCTCTTGGGGCCTCAAGCGCTTCTCTCTAGTCTTCCTCCTCAAATGCACCCACATCACTCTCCCATTTAGTCCGCAGAGCGTCTAGGGAAGATGAACAATGTGTAACTAGCATTTGGTAGATAGTAGATATCTTTTTGTTTTCCAACTCTCCCATAAATACCTTGTCCTCTAGTGGGCTAAACTCGGGCAATGAGTCCAGTTCTTTCAGGGTGGGTGCAATAGCATGTCGGAACTGCAAATATCTAAAGAACTGGGTCTGGGGCATATCATACTCCTCACGTAGCTCCTGGAACGACTTGAGGGTCGTGCCTCTGACAACGTGGCCTAAGGCTGATATGCCTATCGTGTCCCAGCCACGGAACCCTTGTAGGGACGTCAACACCGGCAGTAGCCCATTCTGCCACAATGGGGTTTCCCTCGTCAGCCAGTTCCACCACCCCATGCGACGAAGTGCTCAGCGCCATATATGAAACTCTATTTGAGTGACCACTGGGAGCCTCTTTCTCTTACTAGCCGAGTAAAGTATAGTATGTAGCATGTCAGGGTTCATCAGGTACCTCTCCAGGGCATAGGTCGAATCACCCCGGTCTCCATACCACCACTCATTCAGTATTAATTGGTGAGAAGCTTGAGAATAGGACAGAATGTCCGACGTTGCTAGGCCGCCACAATACGTGGAGAGGAAACATGTGCGGAGTGCTACTCTCGCCACTCCCCCGGCGCAAAGAAATTGACTGAGTGTTGAATTTACTTGCTTGAACCACTACAGTGAAATAGGATATGGGTGATTTTGTAGTTGGTATAATAGACGCGGGAGGGCTACCATCTTAAATATGGCTGAACGGCCATATACATTCAGGGGCATACGGGACCATGTAGTCATGTCCGATCGGATACGCTCCCATACGGGCACAACATTGCGCGTCCAGGAGACTCCACGCAAGTCTGTCAGGAACACACCCAGATATTTAAGGCCTCCCGTCGCCTCCTGCAATGCCGCCGCCCAGGACCCCAGGCCACAGCGCTCTCCCAGCACCCACAGCACAGACTTACGTAAGTTTAAGCGGAGGCCCGACACCCCCCCAAATGTCCGCATGATGTCAAGGACCCTCGGCCCAGATCTATTCAGATCTGTGAGGAAGAATATGAAGTTGTCCGCATAGAGTGCGATTCTATCGGAGGGTCCCTCCTGCCACTCAATGCCTCGCATCTGAGCGTCCACTCGCACCGCCAATGGTTCCATGGCCAGGGCAAATAGATATGACGATAGAGGGCATCCTTGCCTGGTGCCCCAACCTATGGAGAAGGAATCAGACACTGCCCCAGCCACTCTCACCGACGCTGTCAGATCTGTGTATAATAACTGCAGGTATGATAGAAAGTGGGGTCCGAGATTCAGGCGGGATAGAAGTGCGCGGAGGTAGACCCAACTGACTGAGTCGAAGGCCCTATTTATGTCGGCCAGCAAAAGTGCCGCAGGGATCCCCGCTGCTCGGGCCGCCTCCACCACCACCTGCGAGCGTCTAATATTGTGTCTTGTTGCTCTGTGGGGCATAAACCCGGCTTGGTCCGGGTGGACAAGATCGGTAATGTATGGGAGGAGGCGATTGGCCAGCGCTTTCGCCAATATCTTCGCTTCAGTATTCAATAGTGATATTGGTCTATAGGACTCGGGTAGTTCAGGGGGCATCCCTGGTTCGCAGAGGACCACAATTTCAGCGTGTCGCCAGTCCCTCGGGAGTCGGCCACTTTCTTTGGCTGCCTCCAGTGCCCTACCGTAGTATGCTCCTAGTTGGAGGATGAATTTCTTAAAAAATTCACAGGGGAACCCGTTGGGTCGGGGGGCCTTGCCCACATTTAAGTCTTTGAGGGCTGTACCCAGCTCTTCCGCTGACAAAGGGAGTTCAAGTCGAGCACGCCCTTCATCTGAGATTGCTCGTGGCGGGAGGTCAGCAAGGAATTTGTCGACATCTTCCGCCGGGAGGAGCTCCTGGGGGGCATATTGGGCCGCATAATACCGTGCAAAGCTGGCTGCCAGGTCCGCTGGGGCCGTCATGGGCGTCCCCGCCTCATCACGAAGACACGGTAGGGACTGCGCATGGAAAGTGCTCTGGCAGAGCCTATATAGCATCGAGCTGGATTTGTCGCCCCACTGGTAGATCCTACTCTGAGTCGCCAGCCACAGCTGCCTAGCCTCATCTAACAGTAAGGAGGCGTACGACTGTTGCGTCAGTAGTAGTTGACCCACATCTTCCTCACTCCCATCAGCGTGGCATCTTTCTTCCTGGTCGCTGACCCGGTCTGCAGCTTTCACTATATCCTCCCTACGTGCCTTACGGGCAGCTGCACACCAAGCAATATCTACCCCTCGAAGCGTGGGCTTCAGGGCCTCCCAGAGGGTCATGCCATCCGTGTCAGATTTATCATTGTCGCTCCAGTAGTGAGCAATAGCCTCCCTCATATGTGTCTGGTAGTTTTCTTGTTGCAAATGCCACGTGGAAAGACGCCATCTGAATGGCTGTCGTCTTCTATCTAGAAGTAAATCAATCGCTATCGGGGAGTGATCTGACAGACCGCGTGGCAGTATGGACGTGGAATCCACCCTCCCAACCCAGGCGTGAGGGACAAACAGGTAATCAATCCTGGAGAAGGACTTCTGCACCGCTGAAACGTATGTGTATTCACGACTCTGGGTGTGTTGGTGTCGCCATGCATCCACCCATCCCATCCCTCTCACCATGCCATTCAATTTAGTAGGTGTGTCTGAAGGCACCTCTCCCCCCAGCCTGTGTCGATCCATCCGTACATTCATCACATCATTCCAATCGCCGCCCACCACTGCCATAACATCCGGTATCTCAGGCCATACACCGAATAGCTTTTCTATAAGAGCTCCTTGCAGTGGAGGCGGGGCATACACACTCCCGAAGACTACCGGTTCAGTGCCTATTTTGCCCTGGGCAAACACATACCTGCTTGCGCATCAACCCACTGAGTCTCATGAACATAGGGCAGCCTGCGGTGTACCAAAATTGCTATCCCGCGAGATCCCCTCGCAAACCCAGCATGATACACCTGCTGAAAACCGTAACGCTGTAAGCTAAGGGTCTTGGTACCCATGAGGTGAGTCTCCTGTAATAGTAGCACATCAGCCCTGTCTCTCTTCCCCTGCCTTAGGACGGCCCCTCTCTTTATCCTGTCCAGCATCCCCCGTACATTCCAGCTCACAACGCGCATCGATGCCCTCTGTAGGCCCAATTCAGGAGTATTAACCGCCATCTATGAGCAGAAATATGGATAGTCCGAGCGTCTGAGACCACACACACACATCTTGCTTCAATAGGACTTGAAAGAACACTGTGCAAATGAACGCATCCCTCCCTCTCTTTCCCCCTTCAACTCACCCCCAACCCCGTCCCAAGTCACTCCGACAACTGCCCCGCCACCCCCCACCCCATACCTCAGTAACATTGAAGTTCCTGTCGCGGTATAGATCATCTCCGGCCCCCAACGGGGGGTCAGAGACCCACTATCCCAATGGATCCCCATGAACTACCCACTCAGTCCCAACTCACCCCCCACATAACAAACTCCTACAAAGTGAGGTGTTATGACCGCCTTCTCATTGTCGTCCCCCAACCCACGTCTCATGGCTACCCATTACTTGTTCATCAGGAGTCATAGTCGATAGATTACCAGAGTTGTCTTCGCCCAAAAGATGGGCGCAAACTTCCGGCCACTCCCCAGGACTCATGTCCGGAGTCTGTTAAGTGCCTTTGGGTCTCATGCCTCTGGATTCTGAGAGTCTGTAGCTTCGGTTGCCTCCGCTGCACCATCATTGGGAGGAGGATTCTTTTGGGAGCGCGACCTCCAGTTACTCCTGCTACGCGATCGCCGAGGGGCCCTCGGGGGCCCCGCCGTGGATGATGAATCAGAGTCTCGACCCGGAGGGGTATGTACTCTGATCCGGACCGTCTCATCCGTCCAGGTGAAGACTTCTTCCGGAGTGTTAAAGAATTGAGTCCGGGACTGGAAGACCACACGCAGACGGGCTGGGTATAGCAAGGCATATTGGATATTAAGGCCCCTCAGCCACGGCTTAGCTGCGGTAAAGGACTGGTGTTGCTGTTGCACCAGTCTGGTGTAGTCCGGGAATATGAGGATTTTGTGATGTCAAATAGTAGAGGCTCCTTCACTCGCGCTTGTTGCAGGATCGTGTCTCGATCGTGATAATTGAGCAGCTTGGCTATCACAGGTCACGGGCGAGCTCCCACCGGCGGCTTCTAGACCAGCGCTCGGTGTGCGCGCTCAATTATGAAACAGCGCGAAAGGGACTCCGGTGGGAGCCACCCCTCCAACCATTGGGTCAGAAAGGCTTCCATGTCGCCCTTCTCACAGCCCTCCGGAAATCTCACGAACCGCAGGTTGTTTCGCCCAGCACGCCCTTCCGCTTCCTCAGCTCGCAGTGCAAGGCCCTTCTGAATACTTTCCATGTTGGCTACTTTCTTTTTCAGGGTCGCTACGTCATCTTCTACTCCTGTTATTCTGGTCTCTGTCACAGTGATGCGGGCCACGGCATTGCGCAAGTCCTGGCGCAGTAAAGTAACATCCGCCCCGACAGCCCCTATTTTTGCGTCCAGCATATCCCTGGATTGCGTTATCGCTGCCATGAGGGCTGCATTGTCCGGGCCAGGCGTCTGGGGGCCCCCGAAGGCCCCGGCACTCCCAGTTGGCCCAGTAAATTTGTCAATCGTGGCTTGTTTCGAGGCACCTCCACTGTTGCCACCCCTCGTCATGGCAGCCAACAGATATGTACACTGAGTCCAGAGCACCGTGGGGAGTTCAGATCAGCCACCCCAACCTCCGTAATTGCAGAGCTGTGTCCAGGCCTTCCCCGGGTTCCGGGACGGTGGGAAGGAGATCGTCCGCCCTCAGACCAATCTGCGTGGTCGCCCGTGATATCACGTCCCCTTACTCCAATATCGCGGCGTCCCCACCTAATCTCGCTATAAGTGAATGCTCCATGTCCGGTGTGGGGGGCATATAGGTCACAGCGTTGTTTATGAGCCACTCTGGGGGTACAGCCACTGCTCTCTGGGAGCCCATGGCCCCCAAGTGCGCCGGTAGTCGCAGGGTCCGCTCAGGGTTATCCGCCTCCGGGCCTCCCGGCGCCGCTGCCAGCTCTTCTCCACTTAGGGCCCAGGTTGTAGCACACCGGCACCCCGCCCTCGGAGGTCCCCCCCCGTGGCCCGATCTCGCCGCCGAGCAGGGGGTATGTAGCGGCGCGCCGCGTGTGGAATACAAGTAAGCCTGGGCCTCAGCCGGGCCCAGCAGGAGGCTCCCGCCTCTTTGCGGCAAGCGCCGCCGCCGTCTAAGACCTGCCAGGGGGCAGGGGGGGGAACACACAGTAGAGACCCCCAGCAGCGTCCGTCGCGCAACAGCCCCCCGCGGTCCGATGCGACCGCCGAGCAAGGCCAGTCCGGCCCCTCTAGCGCTCCCCCGGCTCGCAGTCGGCGTAGCCTCCAATATTTAGTGGTAGAAGCGGTGGTATCAAGTGCTCTGTCCCCTCTGTGTCACGCAGTGTACTCACTGTGAGCCTCCGCTCGTCGGAAGTGTGAGCCCGTCCACAGCCTCTCTCCGGACCCAGTCACACCGCACTTCCGCCCGGGTTCACCCCGACTTGAGGCCCCGGCTTCCTTGCGTTCAGGAGGCCTCGCCACCTCAGGGCTCAGATCGCCGTTGGGCTGGCGTC
Organism: Lissotriton vulgaris; assembly: GCF_964263255.1. Taxonomy (NCBI): domain Eukaryota; kingdom Metazoa; phylum Chordata; class Amphibia; order Caudata; family Salamandridae; genus Lissotriton; species Lissotriton vulgaris. The sequence goes on from NC_141695.1 coordinate 901,477,622, forward strand.
GGAGATCGCGCAAATCGCCGTCGGGACTTCACCGCTGCTTCAGATGTCTAGACACCCTGTTGGAGACGTCTCAGGGTTGGGGAGACGCAGGATATTCGTCGTATAAATCAACGGCGGGACGGAGCTCTCTTAGGCTACGTCCGCCATGTTCGCCGCCTTGGCCACGCCCCCGCACTTGAACCTTTTTGATTTGAAAAGATTTGTTTGCTTTGCAATTCTACTATGACTAAAATAAATTAAATATAATGTCATTTTGAAGTGGCCCATAGCCTTGCTTTTTCATGTGTGCCTTTGAATGTCGTATATACGCATCTTTCCATACAAAGTGATATGTTTAAATGAATTTTGTCTAGGACCACTGTTTTCCTTACCGCCACAGGACTAGAGCGCGCACTGACTAAAAATGGCGACTCTCAGTGGCAATCCGGAAGTGAATTACGCAAGCACAATAAAATTCATACAGTGAACATGTTAGAACAAGTAAGGTGCAAAGAATATCTTTTTCGTTTTCCTTTAAAAGTTCATAAAAGAGATTGAAATGCTATGTGCAAGCCACAGTTCTGTGCAAAGTAGCAAGGTAGGGGAAAACGAGATCAACAGACAGGGAACCCCTCAAGGCCCACACACAGGTTCAATAATGTAATGGGTCTGTCTGCTGAGCATTCATAATGGTTTTCTCCAGTTCTGGAATCACAACAATATGGGCCTCTTCCATAGTAGTCTTCCCGGATTTCCCCAATGTTTAAAAAGCAGTTTGGAGAAGTGCTGGCTCTTAAGTTGAGTATGTCTTGTAAAATTCTCCATTGAAACCATCAAGCCCCGGGGCTTATTAACCTTCTGAGTTTTTATAGCGGTTTTAGTCTTGTCTACTCATGGCGGGCCCCCAGCACTATTATTTGTTCTTCTGGTATCTAGAGAAATGTGAGGCCCCGTCCTGTCATTTTGTTCTTCAGAATACAACCTGCCATAGAATTATTTGAATATATCAGTTTTCGACATGTAGTCATGTCATTCCTTCTTCCATAGATCCAGATGGTTTGTGTTTCTCCTTAGCTTTTATCAGATCTCCTTTGAATGTGGCTTGCATCATACTTCTCTTGTAGGTGCTTTATCCAAAGCAATCTGTCTTCCTTTAATTGCACCCTTAAAAGCACTATCATTCCAAAATTGCATTGAAATTAAAATCATTGCGCCATGTTTAGTTGAGTTAGGTTAAGGTCTGTAGACAAGTTATAGCACACTAATGTCAATTAGCTAAAGAACCATTTAATAACCCACATGTAAAGGACTAATCATCAAATTAGATCCAAGATATTTATTGTATTTTTGTTTTTTATTTGTCAAATTATTTTGCAATTATTGGTTATATTTCATACTATTGTGTTTCCAAGATCTGATTCATTGTTTACAAAATGACACCATGAATCTTCATTAAAACCACATAATAAGACATATACATTACATGAGACATAGAGACAAAACCGTGAATAGACACTTGAACGACGATGGAGGCAAAGCGGTAGATGAGGGCACTACGCGCGTTTTGGCTTGTAAGCCTTCATCAGGTGTCCGTCTTCTTATAAAAAAGGACACCGAAATAGACAATGACTTTGAAAACAGCCAACCCTCTGCAACAAATATATCCAAAAGAGAACAGTGTGTTTAGCCTACCCTCAGTGGCAATAATAAGACAAACATCTTGATAAAGGTGCTTCAGCTGGGAGTGACCTCCGCTTCTCCCTTTAAATGAAGCCCTTACTGACGTCCTGCTTGGGACCTGGTCCAAGCCTAACACTGAGGCTCCTGTTAACAGGACGATTGCCCACTGCACCCCAGGGGAACCCCAATTTCATCGCACAAATTCCCTACCCCAGAGGGCTTAGTGGTCCAAGCCACGACCTCCCATGTAAATCCTGGTGCATTCCCCACCGGATAGGGAATCCAAGGGTTGGGCACCTTGGGAAAGAAGATTTTTTCTTCCACAGGCCAGGCACACCTGAACACTGCGTGCCTTTTGGACTGTTACTCCCATACTGGGATTCGGTTGTGCAGGTGCTGCCCATGGTTCCGGAGGAGGCCCGGACCATACCAGAACGTTACCGACTGGAGACATGATTCTAAGTTCACGATCCGTTGTGGACTGAATACCACCAACTCGCTGGGTAGAGGGGTTTCATCAACAATGGCCTTAAGGCTTGCCTGGCTGAGGACAGCTGTTTTTTCAGGAGATGTCCAAGTATGGCTCACATTTCTTTGGAGACCAGCACATTATGTGCTGGAGCCCTTTAAGGACAGCAGGTCTATGGCCAGGTTCTTGGACCATTCAATAGCCCCTTGTCACCCCCAAGCACCCTTTCGATCCTTTCGTAACCACAAAAGATGCTTCCAGCTGCATCTATACCCGCTGAGCAACCATGGCACGCTAGCTTCCCAGCCTCTGCATGGGTGATGATCCACTACCCACAGACATCGTCAACGGGCAAACCCCTTTCACCATCATGGGCACCCAGTGAGAGGCAGGATATGCCATCACCTGTCCCACTGGAAGTCTATAACATCAGACCGATGGGTTCTGCTGATTGTTTGGTGAGGCTACTCCCTCTCCTTCGAGACTACCCCTCCACCTATGCCACTTACTTGCGACAGGCTGATGGAGAACCATCTTTTCATGCTCTGCCAGGAAGTGTTGGCTCTTTTGGCCAAGGGAGCCATGGAGAGGGTGCTAACGCCAGAAGTAGGGTGTGGTTGTTATTCTCACTACTTTCTGGTACCCAAGAAGAACGGAGACCTTCATCCTATCCTAGACCTGCGCCCTCTTAATTTCATCCTCAAAAAGGAGAAGTTCAAAATGCTCACGCTCACTCAAGTCTGGTCTGCCCTGGACCTGGGAAACTGGATGGTAGCGTTGGACTTGCAAAATGCATACTTCCACATTCCTGTTCTGCCTGCCTACAGGCGTTATCTGCAGTTCATGGTGTGCCACAGGCACTTTCAGTTCACTGTACTCCCTTTTGGCCTTACCAGCACCCGTCTGATGTTCGCCAAGGTGGAGATCAGAGGTGCCAGTCTTCTTGTATTATCTTGACGACTGGCTGTTGAAGGCGGGCTCTCCCCAAGTTGTTGTCTCCCGCCTCCAGACTACGGATGACCTCCTGCATTTGCTGGGGTGCACTTGTCAGTGTGCCGAAGTCTCACCCAACTTCTTAGACTCAACCCTGCATCAGAGCTGTTCTGGACACAGTGCAGTTTCGGGCCTATCCTCCTGAATGGCAAGTCCAGGATATTCAGGCTATGATGTGAGAAAGTGGCTCTATATATACTGGACCAAGATATCGTACAAGGTGTATAGAGTCCACAAACCCCAGAGGTATAACAGGTTAAAGCCAGGTGTGACCTTACTCTCTAAAGTGGTAGCTTGGTTGAGCAGTAAGGCAGTACCAGAGGACAGTGTAAAGCATTTGTTGTACACACTGTCAGCAAAAGGTTTCACACACTCAAAGACTGAACTCCAGGCCAATTGTTGTTCTATCAAAGATATAGTTGTTTTATTTTTAGAACCAACAGGTATCAAAAATATACTGTTCTCAATATGAGTGGTCTCAGATGAGTACTTTGTAGAAAGGCAATGCATTTTGTAAAACAAGCATTTGCAATGCAATAGGTCTCGCATTAGGAAAGTTTGAGCTATTGGTATTGTAAATGGCAAAGTTTTTATTTATGTTTTTTTTTTTAAATACCTAAATTAATAGCTTTGTCATTTACAATGCCAATAAAAGAGCTGTTGCATGTTTCCTTTGCGTGGGTTGTTAAAGGAATAAAATACTTTTTTATAGTGAGTATTTGGCTGGGCAAAGATTTATTGCTGATGCTGCGGCCGTTTTCAGTTGTCCACTTCTGCCGCCGGAGGGATCCTCGCACTGCTCAAACACGTTACTACTGAAAAACCCTTCAAGCACAATGTGTAGGATATTTACATTTTTTGGACCAAATAAAGTAGGCCTACTTCAAAAACCAGAATGTATGTCAACATTAGCTCCAATCTATACACCACAATGCAAGGCATTACTTCAAAAGTCCGACGTCTGGGTTAAATTAGATTTTTAAATTTAAAGCAGCATAAACTCAGTAGTAACTTCAGAATTCCCTGTACAACTGCAAAGTTCCCAACTACTCAAAACACCGTCACAGGTCATATCCCTTCTATCATCAAGACAAACATCAGTCTCCTACCCCAAAAGCGCCATCTCAGGCGACTGCCATAATAGCACCACAGAGGAGAAAGGGGATGCTGAGTAAATATAGGTCACGCCCACAGATGCATGGTCTGTATTCGCTTCCAGGTTGATCTGCTCACCAGTTACAAGGAAGGCAATGACCGGTAGAGTCTAGCAGAGGAAGGGGAATTGTATTGTTTATTTTGGGTAACGGAGTATTAAAAAGTCGAGATTAAGAAGTCCAATGTGAGCAAAGAACAGGACAGTCAAACTGCAGATAAGCACAAATATAAATTTCATAAGTTCACTATAATTGTTGGTCTCCAACAAATGCAGTTTTTTCGTTTTTTGCCAATGCTTCCTTTTGTGTTGGATTAGTGTTCATAATAAAGCGGACAGTCATAAATGTGCTTTAATATCACAAAAGCTTCCATAAAAGGGTTCGGGTCCCACTTGCTGTGGGGCAAGCACTGAGGTTGATAATATTTCTGGTGGGATGTTGGCCTAAATCTTGTTTTGGTGTCATATTTTAACCCCTTAAAAAGTGCTAAAGCTTTCCAATCAGTGTTGAGCGGTTTGTGTTTTTTGTGTGTTTTGTTTCTTTTAATTTGGGGCAATTCGTGTTTAAGCCTTCATTATTTTGTTTCCACAAAATATGTACAGGCCAAATGTCCATCCTTGTTCACAGCAAGTTAGGGATTGAAATAGGTATCAAGGATTTCTGTAATCTCCACAAGGAAAAAGGAAAAAAAGCGAAAACGCAGCAAATGTGTGCTTTTCACCAAATAAAGGTAAACTGCAATATTTTTAAATGATTCCAACCAACTGTTTACCGTGCTAATATAACTCTCGTCTCAGGTTTCAGAAACAAGAAGGGTTTTACCACCAGTTTTGAAATTTACCAAGTGGTAATGTAAAATGTCCTGTTTTTTGCGTTTTTTACCTACTTGCAGTCTCTGGGAGAAAGTAAACAAGCAAACTCACCGCCGCAGCCCGGCTTCAACAGGAAGCCAGGCAACCTTTGCTGGGGCGGGGCCGGACACGCGACCGGAGCTTCCCAGGAGGCAGGCTGCAGTGGCTGGCGCATGGCTCCGGTGCAGAGAGAGGAGAGCCCTGCGTGCAGCCGGCGTCCTCCCGGGAAGCCAAGGAGCGGAGTGCCGGTGTCCCTGTGCCCGTATTACGTCGGAGTGAGCAGCCCCGGAGCGGGACGAGTAGAAGTCCGGGTGAGTGGGGCTCCGTGCTTGCGTGTCTGTGTGTATGCAGGGGGGTGGAGGGGGGGACAGCGCGTGTGTGTGTGTGGGTGTGCGCCTGTGTGGGTGTGCGTGCATGCAGAGGGGTGGTGGGGCTGGCTGTGTGCGAGCAGGGGCTGTGAGTTGATCTGCGCAAGCGCGGCTCAGACGCGCGCTCCCGCGGTCAAAACTGAGACTGCAAAAGTGCGCGTCTGAGTCGTGTCCACTTTCCTAAATACGGGCCACATTAGGTCTGGAGCAGACACTCTCAATGCTCACGCATTGAGAGTACGTCTGCTCTACCTAAACAATAGGTACAGGGGTTGCAGTAGGCAACACAATTCTAAACACAATTTAGCATTGAGCTCAATGGGTTTTTCTATATAAATACAGCTGATTACTTTGTAGATTACTCTGATAGTTCCAGGACTGGACCCTAGTCAGTCAAGGGATCTAAGCTGAAAACAGTTTAGTAAAAACGTTTTTGTTATTGCAGTGATTTTTAAGGAATATAAAGCTATTTTAAAAGTTCACACTTTTCAATGAAAAACTGGCAATGTTATCCAATGGGAGAAAATTCAGGTTGCAGTTAAAGTACGATCTCGTTACATTTGTAATCCAGTACTGGGCTCCTAGGTCCAGCACTGGGGTCTCAACTTAAAGCAGTTAAGTAATTACGTTTCAGTATTTGGTACGATTTTTAAAGAATATTTAAAGTTTTCAAAAGTAGACAGAAGAAATTTCACAGAAAAGCACATAATGGGTTCCTATGAGAAAATTCAAGTTACTAGTAAACCCGACTGGGATTACTTTTGCGGTTCAGTACTGGGCTACAAGATGCAGTACTGGCTACTCTCCTGATCACAGGTGAGTACTTCGGAATTCGGTTGATTTTATCGGAATATTTTAAGTTTTCAAAACTTCACACTTAGAAGATTTTTCAAGTCAAACCAGTCCATGTTATCCAATCGCCTGTAAGTGAGTTCCCGGTATCCAGGTGAGTACTCGGCTGGGGAAGTTAGGGTTTTGGGCAAAGACTCAGGGGTCCCCAAGGGTCAGGTAGGTACAGTTGGTTCACCCTTAGCGGCACAGGGGCGGCCGGGTGCAGAGGTAGTTAGGCCCAATGTTATCCACCCGCCCGATGTCCCACTGTGTGAATCCCTTGATTGTCCTCAGCTGACCCAGTTTCTTAGTGTCCCATAGAGGGGTAAGCTTGGTTATAACCCCTCCCCAACCCATCCGTGTTTGCACTGCGTGCCATATTTTAGCAGTATGTCGTGTAGGGCCCCGTAGCTTTGATGTTAGTCCCTTGTTATAGAGGACCGCTAATATGTTATGATCTCCCAGTTGTGCCCTGTCTGCCCTATACGCTAGATCATCCTGGGACGCATGGATCCACTGGTTAATGACTTTGAGGTGGGTCGCCCAGTAATATAGTTGTACGTTCGGGAGTGCTATCCCGCCATCATACCAGCTTCTGTGTAGCTTTGCTTGTGCTATGTGCGCGGGCCGGTGACCCCAGAGAAGTACTGACACTTGTGCCGCTATTTGCTTAAAGTATCTCGGCGAGACCGTAAAAGGCGTATTATTCAGGGCGTAGAGAAACCGGGGTAGGGCCATCATTTTAAACAATGCTGCTTTACCGAGGAGTGTAAGGGGCAAGGACGCTCAATGTTTTACATCTCTCCTTAGTCGCTCTGGGGGGGTGGGGGGGTCAGATTGCTGGCGTGGAATTCTGCTTCATCTTGTGTGACATGTATTCCTAAGTATTTAAAGGAGTCTTCTACCACCACCAACAGGAAATTTTCCGGGAGTTGTGGTGTAGGTCCCGTCAACACAAAGAGTATCGATTTGGACCAATTTATTGTGTATCCTGCTACTGCCCGAAGTTGTTGCAGATGCCAAGGTGCTCTGGTATCGAGTGGTTTGGATCTGTGAGGTACACCAGTATGTCATCTGCGTACAGCGATATGCGGTCTTCCCACCATTCCTTCCATCGAATACCTTTTAGCAATAGTGCTTTCCTAACCAGCCTCGCCAGTGGCTCTAGGACAAGCGCAAATAAAAGTGGTGACAGGGGGCAGCCCTGACGCGTCCCTCTTGCTAACGGTATTTCGCCCGACAAGTGCCCATTAGCCGTCACTCGGGCTAGGGGTCTCGTGTATAGGAGTCGTACCACGCACAAAATTTAGGGCCAAATCCTAGATGTAGGAGAACCCCAAATAGGTATTGCCATTCTACCATATCAAATGCCATTTTGGTGTCGAGGAATAAGACCACTGCCGGTTCTGACAAGGAGGGAGCTTTTGTTAATGCGCCATTTAGGCGTCTGAGATTAAGGGCCGTATTTCTGTTTGGCATAAAGCCCGATTGATCAGGGTGTATTAGGTATGGCAGGTGGGTCAGCAGTCTATTTGCCTTTAGCTAAGATCTTAGCCTCTGCGTTTAATAGAGAGATCGGGCGATATGAGGTGCAGTCAGACGGGTCCTTGCCAGGTTTTGGGATTGCCACTATTGTTGCTATTCGTTGGTCCAGTGGCAGCACGCCCTTCTCTAAACATTTGTTGTACATTGCTAATAGGTGCTATTTGCTATACCATTCTACAGGAATCCCATTGGGTCCTAGTGCTTTGCCGGATTGTAGTGACCTAATTGCTAGCTGCAACTCTTCGGTCGTTAGTGCTGCTTCTAGTTCCAAGGAGGCTTCCTGCGCCAGTGTTGGCATCTCAATCATTCGTAGGGATTTCTCAACCCCTGCCTCCGTCACATCCGAGGTTGGTGTGTATACTACTCGGAAATGATCAGCCAGCACATTTACAATTAATTCTGTGTCCGTTGTGGTTTGTCCCACCCTTTGACATATATGTCGTATACCCCTCGCATTACACTCCCGTTTATTCAGCCAGGCCAGCATTTTCCCAGCTTTATCACCTATATCATATATTTTATGTTTGGTTGCTATCAGGTTGGCCGCTGTCCTCTCTTGCAGATATTCTTTATGGTGCTGAAGGTGTAAAATGTGTGCCTTATCTGGTGTGGGGTCAGTTGAATAATCCGTGTCAGCCGCCTGTAATGCTAATTCCAAATCCTTCAATTCCTTCTGTTTTGCCCGCTTGTGCCCTGTGATCAATGCTATTGCCTGTCCACGAAGGACAGTTTTGTATGCTTCCCACACTGTAGATTGCGACACCACCGATGTGGTATTTTCTGCAAAGTAACATCTCGTGATTTTACGAAGTTCTTTTTTTTATGTCGGGCACACGAAAATAGCCGGGGTAAATGAGGTACATTCTCTGGTGTGCCTTTTGGCGGTATGAGTAAGTCATTATCACCGGGGAGTGGTCTGAAATCCCTCTGGCTTGATTTCGATCTCCTCTTTATTACTAAGGTTGGCGTCTAGTGTCAAGAAGTAGCCTAGTCTAGATAAACTATTATGTACAGTGGAGTGATGTGTATTGACAAGCCGTATGGTGTGTACGCCTCCAAACGTCCACGAGTCCCATTGCCTCCACAAAACTCTGAAGGCGTGAGGTTCCCAATGCCGCAAGTCTAGCCGGGTATTTAGCTACGGTGGCGTCTATTACTGCGTTGAAGTCCCCCCCCCCCCGATGACAAGGTCTCGCTCAGGTAGCACCAGGAGGAAGTCGCTGAGTGCTGGGAATGTCACTGAGTGCAGTGCTGGTGGAATGTAAACGGACACCACATTGAGGAGTCTGCCTTCCCACTGACCCTGTATCGCTGCGAACCGTCCCTGGTCATCCGCCTTAGTCTGGAGCACTATGAAGGGGGAGTTTTTCTGTATCAAAATGCCTGTCCCTCTTGACTCTGAAGAAAATTCGGAATGTACCACCATTTTATACCCCCATCTGTCCAGTGCTTTGCATGCTGTCCCTGTAAGATGCGTCTCCTGTAATGGTGCTAATGCGGGCCGTTGCGTTTTAGGGCGTGCAGTACCAGGCCCCTTTTAATTTTATCTCCCAGCCCTCGAACGTTCCATGTTATAAACCTTAGAGGGGTTATTGGAGCATCTAGGGGTGCGTGTGGGGAATTCTCAGGTTGTGAACCTAACACCATGGGTACGATGTATGGGTATCGTGAGGTGTAGCCTAGCCATCTCTATCAGTAGTCCACTGTTCCATTGTTTCTCTGCTCCATCAGCACTGCCACTATAAACTAGAACTAATTTAAACAGGTTCAAAACTTCCCCTCCCTTTATCCCCCGTTGCGTCCCTGCTTAACGGGCTGAAAACCGCCCGCCACCCCAACTCAGCAGAGTGCTTCTCCCCAACTCCAACCATAGTACTTGCTTGACGGGGGTAAAGAGTCCAGTGGAGGCCCAGTCCTTCATCCCCTCCATGGCCCGTTTCAGCCCATTGTCCAAGGCCGGCACGATCGCTGTATTATCTTGATGCTATTTAAGTCCCGGACAGTTTCTGGTTCGCTTGATTATCACTGATCGGTCTCTTCTGCTTCTGACTGCGGTGAGTGGGTCGGCTCCGTCATCTTGGTGCTTGGTCGTTTGCGTCTCCTTCGCAGTTGTGACGGCCCCTATTCCCGCGTCTTGGTTTACCAACTCATCGCCAGCCTTCCAGCCAGTCGTATGCTGCTTCTGGGGTCTCAAAAAACCATGTCTTGCCCTCTGCTACCACCCTGAGCCTGGCGGGGAACAGCATAGAATAGGCCAATTCCTGTGCTCGCAGTGCTTTTTTCATCTCTATAAAACTGCGCCTACGCCACGATACTGCTACTGTATAGTCTGGGAAGAAGGCAATTGGTGAGTTGTTGATCTGGATTGGTGGGGAAACTCTCGCTGTTTGTAATATGGCGTCCCTGTCATAGAAATTGAAAAGTCTAGCGAGCACCTGTCTGGGAGGTGCCCCTGGTTTGGGTCTCCCGCCCGGAACCCTATGTGATCTCTCAACAAAGAAAAAACTGGAAAGGCCTTTGGGCTGCAGGTGCGTTTTCACCAACTTTTCGACATAGAGGTCCATGGCTTGGGCATGTTCGCTTTCCGGTATACCAAGAATGCGTACGTTGTTCCGGCGGGAGCGCCCTTGTTGGTCATCGAGCTTCTCTGCTAGTTGCTTATTTTCCACCTCCATTCGGGACAGAGCTTTTTGCATCTCAGCGGTGTCTGTCACCAAAGACTTAGTGACTATCTCCACCTCCTTCACTCGGTCCGCCATTTTGTGGAAGTCTGCTCGGAGTAGCGTAATGTCCGTTGATATCGTCCTTACTGTTTTTTGGACGCTCGAGAGGGCCGTCATAATGTCTCCTAGTGTCACCTTTTTTTATCCTTCGCCTTCCACCCCTTTGTCCGTGGATGCGCGCCCCTCTGTTCGTTGCGGAAGGCCTTTATCGTAGGCATATTTATCCAGCTTGGCTTGTGTAGATTGATTTCGCCGGCCTCGGCCCGTCATGGCGTCGGTGGCAGCAGGTTTTTCTATGCGCTGCGCTAATCGCCTTTGCGGCGCGCAGGCTCTGCGGGCCGGTGGGCGCGGATTCATGCACCGGTGTTGGCACTTGGAAGGGTTATAGCTGCGGGGGGGCGCCCCTGTGTTTTGGTCGCTAGGTCCTGGAGGCCAGTTTCAATGCCTGCTTATGAACGTGGTTGCCAGTCTTGTGCTTACCCCTCCCTGACTGCACCCTTATCGCCTGTGGCGTGATGTCCATTCAAGATGTCTCCCAAAGTTAATGTTTCGACTATCTAGCTGCTTTTCTTTTGTGCCCCACCTCCACCGGAGGGTGGGGGGGGCGAAACCGGGGGGCGACCCCACACTCCTGCCGCCACAACACCTCCGCAGCTGCTGCCAAGGATCTTGCTGCCGCTCTGTTCAGGCTGAGAGTGATCGCGGTCTGTCACTATCAGGGCCCCCAGTCGGTATTCGTGTTGTGTGCCTCACCTTCCGTAAGCCGCTCCTCCTGAAATGCTGCTCACCGCCTACTGTCAGTTCTCGGCCCCCGGGGGGGTAATCCGAGCGCTGTAGGTTGTGCTGCTGTTTGGGTCAAATCCCACAGCAAATGTACCAGTGCTGGGAGATCTGGCAGTAAGGAACCTGCTGAGCCATCAACTTCTCACAGGAAAAAAAACTTCTTTAACTACATCAGTTCCTATAACACCATTCAAAGAACCTACTTTGAAGAAACACCGCCCGTCGAACCATTCGCCTAAAATCATCCAGTCGATGGTGCATCAGTGTCTGTGAAAGCATTGCCACGTGCATCCCAATCCATACCAGTGAAGACAGTGTCATTGTCGACCAGAATGATGGCGACATCTTTGTTTTTCATGAAGTCACTGACGGTGACTACATCATAGTCGATGGCACAAATTTTAACACCTTCACCGGTGGCGTCCTCAGCCCAGACTCAGACGCTCCCGTTGACAAAGATTCAAACAGTGGCAATGTCGTAGACGGCCATAAAAGATACTGTGCCTATCTTGGACAATGGCATTCCCACATCCAGTCATCAGGATCTGTCCAAGATGTCTCCTCTTATTCCAGTGCACCTTCTGGAGTTGCAAGAGTCAGGTGATGAGGTGTTCTTTGACCTAACCTACAGCCCTACACAACTTAACGTAAAATGCCAGGACACTGATGATGATGTTGACGACGAGGAGGTGGATGAGGACACTTCTAGATACCTGGAAGGTGATTTCTCTTTTCGTGATCAAACGTCCGCAGCCCGTTCAGAGTTATGATACAGTTCAAGATCAGTACCCTAACAATGACCCCAGTGAAGAACAACATTATGGTCAGAGGGACACTGTTTCGGTCCCTATTTCATAGGTCCCTGATTAGTGCCTTATGTTAAATTACTATTCTAAAATTTCCAGAGGTGAATGCCCCAGTACTCTGCCATATTCGGACTGTCCAGAGGTAATACCCCTGCTGAAATGTCCTATGGGTCCACAGCAGAAGGAAGAGCATACAATACCTACCGTTAATGTTAGGGATATTTTGGCAGATAGCAATGGGGATCAACAACCGGAGGAAGGGGAGATTTCTCCTGCGTTACCCAGTGACGATCTGGAATGGGATGATTACGTGGCGCCATTTCTGCTTCCCCTTCTCTATTCCCGGCAGATTCACCTCAAGTGGATATGGGCATTCATGAGATCTTCGAAAGAGCATCCAAGCACTTTGAGTTAACTCTCAGAGTCCTTCTTTTACGACTTTAAGGACTCGACTGAACGTTCAATGCACTCCATTCCCACTGTGGAGTGTATATGGCAGGAGGGCTTGAAGCTCATGAACACCCTGGCTTTAGTGGCAGCTGTTGTCCCTAAGTTGGACAAGAAATGTAAGACACCAGACAATTCGCCGACCTGCCTAATCACTCAGCCTCACCATGACTCGTTCACCATGCAGAACGCCCAACGGCTTTCTAAACATCCTTGGACGCCTTTATCTGCTCTTGTGGATAAAGAGGGACGAAAATTTGACAATATTGGTAAACGCTCCTCCACTATGGCAGCAACATCGATAAGAGTGCCCAGCGAATGGTCCATATTGGGGAGATATGACCGTCAGATGTGGACGGATATGTCCGTATTTCTGGAATGCCTCCCAGAAGATATAAATAAAGAAGCAAATGAGATTCTTCTGGTGTGTGAGAAGGCCTCCCCGAAAATTATTGATGCAGCCATGGATATCTCCTCTACAGCGTTCCGTCCGATGGCAGGAGCTGCTGTCCTGCAACGTCAAGGTTGGCTGAATGGGCATGGGCAGGAATGTTACACGTTATAAGGGAACAGTCGGGTCTCTCCCTTGCCCTTACCAAGTTCCAAAAGCCTCTAGCATCTCTGCCTTTACCTGCTGCCATTAGGTCGTTCCAGTACCTATCCTCCCATTCCTTCTTAGCTTCATTGATGGTCAGGTTATAGTCCTTTCTGGCCAAACTAATCTCCGCCGGGGATTTGCTTTTAACAGCTGAATTCTGATAGATACATCTGCCGTGTGGATTCCTCACCTTGTGAATATCCCATTGCGTCAGCAACATTTGGAAATTCTTTTCGTAGCCTTAGAAGGAGCACCAGACCTGAGGGCAACTCCCACTCTGGAGAGAAATCAAGAGATCCTGAATCAGCCAACTCCTCAAAACAGTTCTCCTCCAATTCACCTTCCTCCACATCAGAATGTGAATCCAAGTACCTTTGCTCTTCCAAAAGGCATTGAGCTTCCCTTCTGGACCTCTCCTTCACACGCCTCGCAGCCTGATCCACCAGCGGCTCCGTCGGATTCGGGGCTGACGCCGGTATCTAATCCGATGGCACAGAAGAATGCCCTCGAGGACGATCAGGAGCGGGCGACTTCGGCGGAGCCGGGAACTGCCAATGCAGCGTCGGAGCCGGCATGTAAGGCATAAACGGAGCAGGAGGATAGGAGTGAGGAACTCTCAAGCTGTAAGCCAAAGGACCCATGGGACCCGAAGGTGCACCAGAGGGGTACCACGCCCTTGAGAAGACACCATACATAGCGTTAAGAAACGCTGGAGGGTCCTGGCCTGGGGCAGGAAAGGGCGGTTGAAAACCCTCAGGCCGGTCCTGAGGAGGGATCGGATTCGGCTCTTCAACAGGCTCAGAATCCACATCCTCCCGAGCCTCTTCCTCTTCTCGGGCCGGGGACGGCACCGGAGACTGATTCGGAGCCGGAGAAGGATTCGGAGCCGGAGTAGGAGACCGCGCATGCGACTCCGAAGGTGAGGCCTCACCTTCAGGCTCAGAGACATCCAGAGTAACCACCTTCGAACGTACCTTCTTCTGTCACCTCGACCTCGAGCCCGACTCCTTACCGGAAAGACGTTGGGACTCATGTCTCCTCTTCTTATGTTTCTTCTTCTTCGACTTCGAAACATGATCCGAAGCCGACCTCGAAGACGACCCCTCTCGAGAACAAGACCTCGACTTCGTCCTCGACTTTGACCTCACCCTTCGAGAACGAGACCTCGACGATTTCTCTCTCCCAGCCTTCATCTTCGCAACCAGGAGTTTGGCCTCTCTCTCCCTCAGGGACTTCGGGTTCATCTTCTGACATGAAGAACAATCTTCCACATCATGGTCGGAACTCAAACACCAGATGCAGTCATCATGCGGGTCGGTAATAGACATCATTTTACCGCACTCCCTGCAGGGCTTGAAGCCGGTCTTCTTAGATGACATCGTCGAAGAGACAGGATACAAAGAAGCAGAAATTTGCAACAAAAAGGCAACAAAGTACCAGTTGGCTACAGAGATTCCCGATAACCGTTAGCGTCGACGACGCGGAAAAAAGGGAACTGATGTCATCACGCCGGCGTGGGCCTATTGTAGGCGTCGGTGACGTCAGCAGAGTCGCGAGCGGAGCCGTGTCTCTATGACGTCCAAGTCCACGTCGGCGCGAGGCTACGAAAAGAATTTCCGAATGTTGCGGATGCAAGGGGATATTCACAAGGTGAGGAATCCACAGGCAGATATAGTATCTACCAGAAAAAGCGTTACCGAAGGTAAGTAACTTGTTCATTAGGGCCGATTTTGACACCCTACACTTCTTGGTACACCAATTGGATTGTTTCTTGGGTCTATTAGCTTCACCCACTGTGAGAAGCCTGCTTGGGAGTTGGAAAAGATTGCCCAAAGACTTGATTAGCTTACAGAAGAGGCCTGACACCTCACTGTTCGTCAGGGCGGAAGAATCCAACGTGGACAGGGAAGCTGCTAGAAGAGCCTCCATGGCTAACAATCTCTCCCCATCCATAGCTATTTTACTCCATCTCAACCGCCTCCCACAGTTAGAAGGTTCCTGTGTGTGTCCGCATATTCCATTCCAGCCAACTGAACATCTCCTCTCCATTTACGAGGGTCAGGTTGTTTTTCTACAGATCAGTTCGTTCAGCTTGGCTCTTCACAACAATGAGTTTGGAGCACTGTACTTACCAGAGGACTGTAAGTCCGTTCGCCAGGGTTCTCAGGCAGACACCACAAGTAAAAGGTTGCTGCAAAATGGATAGGATTTATTTTGTTCATTGTGCACATCTAATAAGCTGCATCCGCTTTCCTCTGCTCCTGTGCAGATACCAACTTATCTGCTACATCTTGCGAAATCATGACTGCACATTCCTACATAAAGGTCCATTTGACAGCTGTTTCCGGAATTAGGTGGCGGAGAGAGGAGCTTTCTTTATGGTCGAACAGACTTATTAAAGAGGTCATGAAAGGGCATGATTTTAACAAAGCAAGAACTTTTCTCATACCGGCTCAGTAAGCATTGAACCTTTTGTTTTTAAAATAATGTGAGTCACAGGTCCTCGACGAAATAGATTTACATTTTGATACCCAGCTCCCTCGCTTCCCCTCCTACATCCTCCTGGGTTTGCCCAACCCGCTGACGTACCCACTCAAATCCCGGAAGGGTCGGTCGATGGCGATAGCCCTAGGAGCGGCCATACAGAATATTTTGATACACTGGCGCTCTACCCAACTCCCCACACATACAGGCTGGCTTCAGAGACTCTGGCATGTGTTGGGTATGGAAAAGCTCACCCTCACACTGGCCGGTAGGGGGTATGAGTTTCCCGAACTATGGCGTCCCTTCCTGACTCTCCTGGTAACGGAGTTTCGAGAGCTGACATGCCCTAGATATCTCAGATTGTTGCGTCTCCCAGACACGCAGCTCCCGAGCAAAGACTCCACGGGACATCGTAGACGGCGCCGTTGATCAGTATACTGCCACTCTTTTTGTTTTTCTTTCTTCCTCCCTTTTTGTTTCTGGTGGACGAGGGGCTAGGAAGTCTGGGTGGAGGGTAGGGAAGGGGAGGGTGGTTTCTCACTTCTGTTCTACCTTTGTAATGTCCATTGACCCGCTCCATGCTTATTGCCTGTGGTAATGATGAGCATTGCGACCCTGCGGCCACTTCCGCACAATGATAAAGAAGAAGAGGGTCTTGTTTTTCCTACCAGTTTGAAATTCAATAAAGAGATTTAAACCATGAAATAATGTGATTCTTGGTTTGTATGCTGAGCATGTCATGGGTTTCAACTAGTAAGAAGTATGCTTGCCCGATTACAGTTCGAAACACCGTTTCGTGATTTTCGTTCACGCCTGTTTAATAAGCACTAATGCTTGCCTTGAAAGCACACGAGTCACCATTTGCATATCACGTCGGTTTCAACTACTAACGCGAAAGTTTGCCTTAGATAGATTTCCAACACTAATTGAGCACATTATTCATGGTCACACATGTCACGGTGCCAACGGAAATACCTCGGGATTGTCGGGTGACTGGTGGGAACCTTTTAAACGTCATGTCCCCTGTGCTTTCCCCTCAACAGGACGACTGGATACCGACTCCCGAACCAAGCGATAGTGGCCCCTTTATCTACGACGACGTATCAGCAGGGGGTCCCTACCCACGGGATGACGTCGTAGCCTGGAGACCAATAAGGGAGGAAGACCACAAGGTATGGGCGCTCATCGACTCCAGAGACGAGGAAGAGACAAGGGAGAGCGACAAGGAGAGGTCCGAAGACTGCGGAGGAGAGCCTAAATTGCCGGAGGGACCATCCAGCTTGGGAGGAGGAGAGTAGACCGACCGGAGATGCCAGAAGGCCACTGAGGACGCGCTCTGTCGAGCCACGCCTCAGGAGGAGCGTGACTGACTCAGGTACGTGAGCGGCTTAGTGGCTGGGTCGGGAGGTGGGAGAAGCCTGAGGGGTAAAAGCACCTCCGCCTTGCCGACACCTTGTAAATAGTAAATTCTCCCCCCCACTTTCACTCCTCACCGCCTCCCGCCGATAAAAGAGCACTGAGCACCTGAGTGTGTTCTCTCCGAGACTTAAAAAAAACATCACTGAGCTGATCATGTGATACAACCTCAACTGTGACAAAGTGTCACACATCAATAAATCAACCTAAACAGCGACTACATTTTTTAAAAATAATGTGGAGTAATGAGGCTGCTGCCTCGGTATCCAAAAACTCACCACTGTCAGAAGGAATCTGACAGACGAAAACAAGACAGCGTCAGAGTGTGTTCCCTCACACCCCTCCCCATCGTGAAGGACGCCATATTGAATTATTCTTTTTTTTGTTTGTTCTTTTCTTCTGGGGAAATACTGGAGTCAAGCCTCCATACCTGTCCACTGAAGGAACCCGAACAAGAACCGGAGGAGCCCACCTTGCGAAGAACATTACTTCTCCCTCAGCCCTCAGTGTGTTTATCACCCCGGCAGCTTATTTCTTCTGGGACAATCTTTCTGTTAAAACTCTCTAAACGCAAGAAACTGAATATTTGAACAATAAAGTTTCTTTTGATCAGACACAATCTCTTGCACCTTCCTTTAGGCCCCATCACAACACAAAAGTCTTCAAAGCGTGTGAGTCCCCATTTACGTTTTTTTTGTTTTTCATGCATTTGGTTTCCTTTGAACGCGCGAGTACAGAGCACTGTTGATGGGTAATTGTATATTCACGCCTCACTTTATGGAGGCATGGATCTGTGATCCAATACATTGGTCTAGAGGCATGATTCTATCAATCACAGTGAACTTGTGATTATGTTATTAGTATAGCTGCTGGAACATTGTTAGGATTAAATGGGGTGCACATATTGCTTTACGCATGGAGTCAGTAGCATGATTAATTTTTGTACTTATCTGAAACTTAAGGACTGGATTGAGGAGTCTATTTTGTCATTTCATATTTTCAGAACATTATGATGAGACCCCTGAAGAAGGGTCATCAATGACCCGAAATGTATTGGGTTGAAAAATAATTTGTGTTGCAAGTGTAACTACTACCAAGAAGGGATTGGTATATCGGAATGTTCTTATTCAAAAAAATTAAAAGGAACAAACACGAACCATGTGGTATTGATGTGAAAAAAGTGTTCTTGAATCTTTTGGAATTCTGTGAAGAAAACAGACATGTTTTCAAGATAATTGCTCCCGTGAGATAGGCAGCGACTTCCCTCACCAGGCACACCTATAGTCATCCTTCTCATATTGCACCACTTATTCTTTTCGTGCTCCACATTTCTTGATGGTGGCAATATTATTTTTCATTGTTGGGGACACCAAAGTTACCTCAGTTATTCTTGACCGTTGATGCCAAAGTTCAGGGCAATGTGCCACAATGTTGCTTACTTGCCACCCCTCATGCAGATTTTTTCAAAATTGTTGTGTATAATTTATGGAGGACCTTTTTAATTGTTTTAATTGGGTGATGGCAAAATCTCTTAAACGTGTGTACTCTTCTTGGTCTCTAGACAGTCATTCTTATTTAGTTTCACTCTGGTTTTTTGTGTGATTTGAGTTCTTCATGCATTCGTCAAACTACACAGTATTATTTTCCATCTTTCAGATTGAGCTCAAACCTTGTGATTTTTAGTAAGCATAATATTTAAACTTGTCATCTTTGCTCACCTATTGTTTTCGGAAGGAAAAATAAATCTTGGAGAATTATGTTTGTATTACTTCAAAATCAGTGGCATTTTTAGCATGACAATTGTACGTAGATCCTACATTCCGCCTGGGCAAATGCAGTGAAGCAGCAGGTTTAGTCCATCTTGTTCGAATTGGATCAAGCCTCACTCCTCCACAACTTCCCTGGGATGTATGACCTGCACTGGACAGGTCATACATTCCAGGGAAAGCCCAACATTACTTGAGTGAAGCACTCTCAACTCAAGTCCGAAGGAAAACTTTGTTCATGCGGCTTGTCGCCCTCAAGTTCTCGGACTTCAATCCAACATGGGCTCGAAAAGATAGAGCTGTCTCTTGTCTGCTTTGCAATTATCACAGAGCATCTTGGTTAAAACTTCTGTGTTGTTGCCCCAAATTGGTCAGTGATCTTCATCGACCATTACGCCCAATTCTAAGGGTCAAGGGCAAGAGGTCCTTCATGCAGGCTTTGAATTGGTGCTTTTCGGAAACAAATACCTCCCTACTTGCAAGAGCATGGAAATTCATTCATCAAATCAGAATTGCACTTGATGTCCAGCTACAGATGTCAGAATCTAGGGTCGGTACCAACCAGGAACAGAATTTGTTGGTGCCCTCGCAGCTTAAGCAGGCCAAGGATGTAATCTAATTGAGGGGTGTTAGAAATGGGATTTTTGTCAAGCTAGGGCATGTGCCAAAGCCAGGCAGAAACCACCACTCTAGTCAGGATATGGGAGTTAAAATCCTAAAATAAACCCTGCTCACACCCTTGGTAGCTTGGCACGAGCAGTCAGGCTTATCTTAGAGGCGGTGTGTAAAGCATTTGCACATAACCAACAGTAATACAGTGTAAGCAATACAAAAGGACACCACACCAGTTTAGAAAAATATCCAATAATTTTATATACTTAAGACAAGACCGAAAACGATAAAAATCCACAATACAGTACTTCAAACTTTTCACTTATCAAAATAGGCTTTAAAAATAGTTCCTTGGTGTCGATAGCTCTGTCCGGGGCTATCATGGCGTTGTGAGCAAACAAATCCAAACAGTTCTGGCTGACCGCGGTGTTGTGGGCCAGCTACGGTGTTGGGAAGACCTGCAAACAGTACCTTTTAGAAATGCAGGGCGTCTATGACCTCTCGTTGAGCTTCCGAAAACATGGCGTCCGCAGGCGTCTGTTCCGGAGGTCAGTGCAGGAGTCATCGGGGGCTCTCGAAGTCACACGCTTGCAGGTCGTTCTCCTCTCCGATGGAGTCAGGAACGCTGGCGTCGGCAGGCATTGTGTGCTGCTGTGCGAAGTGCAGCAGTGCGGCGTGCGGTGCACTAAGGTCGCGATGCGAGCAGCGGCTCGGTGGCGGCGTCAGATGGCGGCGTCAATGAGACCATGGTCACGGTGCGAGATGAAGTTGGTGCTCGTCACGGTGCTGGCAGGTCACCGTGCAAGCAGCTGCGTCATTGTTGCTGAAGTGCTGTCGTTGGCCCCGGCAGGCCAAAGCTGCGGTGCCGGATGAGAGGGCTGCGTTGTGTAACTGTGCGAGCGGTGCCCTCGAACCACTGTGCAAGCAGCAGCGTCTATTTTGGCGTGGATCGTCGTCGGGGAAGCCAAGGCATCGTCGTGAAGTGCGGCGGTGCGGAGTGCGGTGCGAGCAGCGACTTGGTGGCGGCATCAGCAGGCGTCGTTGGTGAGAACAAGGTTGCGCTGCCGCAGTGCCCTCTGCTAGCCTTCATGACAGTCGGCAGCAACGTCGTTCACGTCGTCTGGTTGCTTTTCTTCTGTTGCAGCACAAAACACACAGTCCCCAGTGCTGAGGGCAGAAGAGCTTGAAGTCTTTGCTGTTCCTGAGACTTCTTGAACAGGGGGCAAGCTCTACCTCAAGCCTTGGAGAAACTCACAAAAGTAGATTGCAGCAAGTTCAGTCCAGTACTTTCACTGCCCAAGACAGAAGCAGCCACTGCAGGCCAACACAGCAAAGTTCACAGCAAAGTGGTAGTTCCTCCTCACAGCTTCTCCAGCTCTTCTTCTTGGCAGTCTTCTTGATCTGAAAGAGTTCTAAAGTTCAGGGTTCTGGGCCCCTGTATTTGTATCCAAAAATCCTTTGACCCTCTAGGCAGATGGTGTCTGTGCCTAGCCAGAACCAGTTCTGCCTTCTCTGGTGTGATTTCCTGGCAAGGGGTGGAGACAGCATTGTCAGAGGCAGACCAGGCCCTTTGAGGTGCAAGGAAATCTCCTCCCTCTTCCTCCTTCACAGCCCAGGTCTATTCAGCCCTTTCCTGACCTATCTAGACTGGGAGCCACCCTTTCTTCCTAGCTATCTGTCGTTCAAAACCCAAACAGGCAATCCACATTCTAGCAGAGGCACACAGGATGACTTGATTGGCTCCTGAGGCGAAAAGCCGGGAGCAGGGGACAAATTGATTTTTAACCATTGTGTGTGATACTTTGTTTTTAAAACCTGTACCTGGGCTTTCACAAACAGCGCTCCTCGCTGCAACGACCCCCTCATTCCGACGCCATTCACGAGGGCGAGGCGAGACACGCCCCCTCGGCTGGCCACGCCCCCCCCGCCAGAAAATCAGACAAATAGAGCGCGCCAAGCGCCAAGCGCCGCACTTATGATTGGCTCCTGAGGCGAAAAGCCGGGAGCAGGGGACAAATTGATTTTTAACCATTGTGTGTGATACTTTGTTTTTAAAACCTGTACCTGGGCTTTCACAAACAGCGCTCCTCGCTGCAACGACCCCCTCATTCCGACGCCATTCACGAGGGCGAGGCGAGACACGCCCCCTCGGCTGGCCACGCCCCCCGCCAGAAAATCAGACAAATAGAGCGCGCCAAACGCCAAGCGCCGCACTTATGATTGGCTCCTGAGGCGAAAAGCCGGGAGCAGGGGACAAATTGATTTTTAACCATTGTGTGTGATACTTTGTTTTTAAAACCTGTACCTGGGCTTTCACAAACAGCGCTCCTCGCTGCAACGACCCCCTCATTCCGACGCCATTCACGAGGGCGAGGCGAGACACGCCCCCTCGGCTGGCCACGCCCCCCCGCCAGAAAATCAGACAAATAGAGCGCGCCAAACGCCAAGCGCCGCACTTATGATTGGCTCCTGAGGCGAAAAGCCGAGAGCAGGGGACAAATTGATTTTTAACCATTGTGTGTGATACTTTGTTTTTAAAACCTGTACCTGGGCTTTCACAAACAGCGCTCCTCGCTGCAACGACCCCCTCATTCCGACGCCATTCACGAGGGCGAGGCGAGACACGCCCCCCTCGGCTGGCCACACCCCCTCCAACCTCCCGATCAGCGGCATAAAGCATGTGTCTTGGTCGGACGCGCAGCGGACGAGCGCAGCGGGCGCGACGTTTGCGCGCCGAAGGCGCGCCTAAGGCAAGCCCGTCTGCGCCCGTCCGCGGCCGGACGGGGCTAGGGGCACGACTCCATGCCAAAACCACATCCTACTCTTCCAAGGATCTAATTGCTCTTCAAGGCCATTGGCTACTTCCGGATCCCATCCGCAGACTGATCTCCTCTCTAGGCCTGGCCTCCTCTTCCCCCACAGCCCCTAATCCCCCGTTACATGCTCCCCTGTCACCCTGCCCCCTTCCCCCCGACCTCCTCCCCCGCTCGCCAGCATTGTCCGTCTTTTTACTCAACACCAGGTCAGCGGTCAAGCACCACCATGAGCTGTTCGTCTTACTCGACTCCGAGAAACCTGACCTACTGCTCCTGACCGAAACTTGGTATTGCGACACTTCCCTCCCCGTTCTCCTGGCCACCCTACCCCCCTCCTATGTGGCCCTGCGAGCCGACCGGCCGGCAGGCAAGGCAGGCGGTGGGGTCGCCCTGATTGCTCGGTCCGAGTTGAATTTCCAATCACTTCCCTCCCCTCCCATTCCCCCTGCTGACTTCCTGGTAGTCCGCTCTCTTTCATTTTCTCCCCCCATCACCTGCCTATTAATGTACCGGCCTCCCCAGCCCTCTCCCGCATTCTTGCCGGCCTTTCAAGACCTGTTGGCCAACTTGGTGGTCAACTACGCCTCGGTCTTGGTGCTAGGGGACTTCAATTACTGGCCCTCTGACCCACACGAGTGCTCAGCCTCAAAAGAGTTTACAGTCTGCCTCTCATCCCTTAATTTCGTGTCGCACATAGCCGTTCCCACCCACTCCCATGGGCACACACTGGACCAGGTCTGGTCCCTCAACCTCCCCGTGGCCTCGGCCACCGTCTCGCCGTGCCCATGGTCCGACCATGCCCTCATTTCCTTCTCTATTCCCCGTAACGCGATGCCTAAAACTCCGCATGCCAAAAACATCTGGGCACGGAACTGGAATAGACTGGATTACCCCTCCTTGACCTCCATGCTCCGCGACTCTACCCCTACTCTTGTTGGCTTACCATCTACCTCTCAAGCCAAGGCCATCAACACCTGGTTGGCTGAAGGCTGCGACTCTGTGGCGCCTCTACGCCGCATCTCCATCCGCCGACCAAAGGACTCTAATAGATGGTTCAACGACCACCTAAAAGATCTCAAACTGAGCGCCCGACGGGCAGAGAGGCAATGGAGGAAAAATTACAATCCCTTATCAAAAACCCACTTCATTTCAGCACTGGACAAATACAAAACAGCAATCCTGGCTGCTAAGACCGCCTACTTTTCGTCAAAAATTACTTCTGCCGAAAATAAACCCAGGGAAATCTTCAGGATAGTGAATGACCTGGCATTCTCAGACCGAACCTCGCCCAATATCCCTCCCTCCCAACCACTCTGCGACCAGCTTAATACTTATTTCTTAGACAAAATAGCAACCATCAAGCTCAATATCCCTCCACCTTCTTCTGCCTTCGTCGATCCCTCCCCCCCTCCCCTCCCCTACCTGCTTACCTCCATCCCCCCCCTCACTCAGGACTCTTTTATGGAGATACTCCCTAAAGTGAAGTCGGGGTCTCCCGCGGACGTCTGCCCAGCACGAGTCCTGCAGCAAATCTACTCCAGCTGCCCTGACCCCCCCATTGCCTTCCTCAACAGCTCCCTGGCACAGGGCATAGTGCCCACTGCGCTCAAGGCAGCTACCATAGTGCCCATCCTGAAAAAACCTGGCGCTGACTCCTCTATCTCGGCCAACTATCGCCCCATCTCCCTGCTACCCTTTCTGGGCAAGGTGATGGAACGCCATGTTACCGCGGTGCTCAGCGCCCATGTTGAGGCAAATGGGGGACTGGCATCCCGCCAAGCCGGGTTCCGTCCCAGGCATTCGACCGAGTCAGTCGTGGTCTCAGTCTTGGACAAACTCAGAAAAGGTATGGATGGAAACAAACACCAGGCACTGGTCCTCCTTGATCTCTCCGCCGCCTTTGACACGGTGGACCACACCATCTTACTTACCCGTGTCAAGGCGGCCGGCATCGGGGGATCAGCTTTGATCTGGCTCTCCTCCTTTCTGAGGGAACGCACTCAGGCGGTCCGGCTAGGCGACTTCACGGCCACTCCCCTCCCTGTCACCTGTGGTGTCCCCCAGGGATCCTCTCTCTCCCCCTTACTTTTCAACCTTTATATCTTTCCTCTCATCTTTGCACTACAGCAGCTGGAGGTCACCGTCTATAATTACGCGGATGACCTCCAGCTCATCTTTGATCTGTCCCTGTCTCCTCTCTCGGTCTCTAATTTCCAGTCAACTATGACATTCATCAGGGACTGGATGAACCACAACCACCTTAAGCTGAACCCGGATAAAACCGAGCTGGTTCTCACTGGTGGTTCGTCCAGTCCCTGGAACTCTCTCTTCTGGCCCCCCTCCCTTGGCACTGCACCGACCCCCTCCACCACGGTCAAAACACTTGGTGTCAAAATAAACAGCCAACTCACCCTCCATTCACAAATCAGCTCTGTGGTGTCCTCCTGCTTCCTCTCTCTTCGCACTATCCGCACTGTCTCCCGCTTCTTTTCCCCCCAGGCACTTAAGATCATTATGGCCGCACTTGTGATATCGAAACTGGACTACGCAAACGCTCTTTACCACGGTATCCCCGCTTACAGTCTGCGTAGACTCCAGACCGTCCAGAACCAAGCAGCCCGGCTGGTGTACGGTCTTCCTCGGTATCACCACTCCACCCCTCTTCTCAGGGAGCTTCACTGGCTCCCTATAAAGGAACGGGCCCTATTTAAGATCGGCTGCATGGTCTTCCAGGCCCGCCAGGGCACTGCCCCCGCCTTCATCTCCTCACTAATCAAGTCTTATGTACCTATAAGAGAACTTCGGTCTTCCTCCAAGTCCCTCCTCCAGATCCCTCGCTTCACTCGCAAAAAGTGGGGCGGGGCCAATTTCTCCACCCTGGCTCCAACCTTTTGGAACTCACTCCCTGACCACCTCCGCTCTGCCACTCAGTATCTCCCCTTTCGCAGAGATCTGAAAACGTTCCTCTTCAGCCAGGCTTTCCTCACCTAAACTCCCTCAAAATTCCCTTCACCTCTCCCTGGTCTTTCCCCCTCAGTTGCCAATCCCCCCAGCGCCAAGAAACCGCAAGGTGTACGCTGCGCTCTAGAAGTATTTTAAATTAGAAATTAAATTAGAATTAGCAAGAAAATACCTACTTCCTAAAAGTGGTATTTTCAAACACAGAATGTAAAAATCACCTTTACTAAAAGATGCATCGTTAGATTCTGAGTTCAGGCATACTAAATTGTATTTTCTTACCCAATTCCCTGGACCAGATTTGTCTAGAAGATGTTATAAACAAACTTCCCATTCTGTCCTAGGAACAGGTAGCCTTGCAATAGTCAAAAACGAAAATTGGCTGTAATTCACTATCAGGACATGCCACACACACCAGGGCATGTCCTACCTTTCACATACACTGCACTCTGCCCACAGGGGTCCCTTGGGCCTACCTTAGGGTACATGTAAGAAAAGGGAAGGTTAGGGACTGGCAAGTGTGTGCACTGGCCAAGTCGACATGGCAGTTACTAACTGCGCGCAGACTCTTCAGTTGCAGGTCTGAGTTACCTTTTTAAGGCTACTCACGTGGGTGGCACAATCCGTGCTGCAGGCCCACTAGTAGCATTTGATTTACAGGCCCTGGCACACTCAGTGCACTTTACTAGGGACTAACAAGTAAATCAAATATCCAATCATGGAAACACCAATCCATAACACAATTTACACAAAGAGCATATGCACTTTAGCACTGGTCAGCAGTGGTAAAGTGCCCGGAGTCAACTTTTTTTAACTTTACCTGATCTCTTCCTTTCCACCGTTTTTTATGTAGCCTTTTAGGTCATTACATGATTTCACAAGCAGCCACTTTGGATTATCTGTATTTATATTTTCTTCATCATTCTCACCTTTAGATTAATCTGCCTTTTGCACAGATCTTCACGTTTGTGTACTCGATTTTAACATGTTCTATCACGGCCGCCACTCTCATCGGTATTGCTTGAGTCTGTTTACACTGTTAGCAATACACAAGCTCTGACACACACGCAAAGCGTTTTCCGCTCTTGAAGCACCAGTCAAGTACGTTTATACTGATAACAACTGTGACTTTTTTGTTTTGTTTTCACAATTCTCATAGTCTGTATGCACTGGGGCTTCACTACACTTGCTCAAAATGTAAGTTGGTATTTTTGTTTGATGTTCTTTAGCATGGTAACACTTATTGTTTGCTCCACACTCGTTTTTCTAGTAGAGTGTCATTCACCTTGGTTTTTACAAGTAGGTCTTTTCAGACATGCCAACCCTCCCGATTCAGGCGTGAGACTACCGATTTGAAGGCTAGTCTCCCGCCTCCCGATTCCTGCAAGCAAAAAACCGGATTCCTCTGGGTTTTCAGCTGACAGGGCTTGGTATTGTGTAAAGTGCTAATTCTTCCAACAAAGAGTGGCGATGCAAGGACTCTCAAAGGGGTGAAAAACCAACAAAGCGTCATTAACAAGGGAATCGTCTTTAAAAGAACTGCAAAGTACTGGGGGGGAGGGGGAAAGGTGGGGGAGCTGTTTCAGCCCGGGCTGCCACAGGGGGGTGGGGGGTGCATGCACTGCCAACAACCAGGCCAGTGCCCAACACTTGCTTCACCCTCTCTGCCTGCCTTATGCTCCATGCTTCTTAAAGATGAGAAAAAAACGTGCATTTACATTTCAAATGTCCGATCCTACAGCAGCACACTTCCAAAGCCCATACGTGCCGTTAACTCGATTCAAAGTCCCATTCTCCAGATTTTTTTTTTTAAATCTCCCACTTTGCTCTCCTGAAATGTTGGCTTGTATGTCTTTTACTCTAGTACACAGCCCATTTTTAGGTCTCGACCTCTGCCATTGCCTCTGGCATTGCAGATGTTGAGATATATTGAGGTGAAACCAGAAAGCTAAACCAGGCGGATTTTGCAGAGTGCATGTGTGTCCGTGCACGCGCTTTCCATTTGCTTCCCGAGCCGCCTGCCTGCTTCACACTTCAAAGGATTGCGACCCCCGCCCACGCAATGCCGAGAGCCAGTGCTTCCCTCCCACTCGCTCACTCCCCTTCTCCCCCGCCCCCCATCCGACTTGTTTTGTTTGCCGCGCTGCGCCAATGCTTGTTAAAATTGTTGTCAAACAAAGGCATGATTTTGTACTGAATAATTTTCCTCTACAGGTTCATGCCATTGTAATTTATACAGGTCAAGACAAGAGCATGTGACCTGCATACAAATGTTCAGGAGTCACCTTAACCCACTGTGCTATTACATCAGGCAGAAGGCACTTCCCTACAATGTCTTCCAGGGAGGCTGGGTTCACAGCAGGACACAGTGGCTCTTGGGGGGAGGGAGGGGGGGGGGGGTAGTAGTAGTATAGGGTGCGTGCTGAGCAGCGGTGCCTTGTTTGAATTTGAAGTAAACGCGCGAGCCGACTGGAATCGGACCCCAGACACTTCATTATTTATTTCAGCTGTTTCAGGATGCACAGCTGAAATAAATAACGAAGTATCCGGGGTCCGATTCTAGTCGGGTAGAGTCAGGGCGTGCTGCAGTCCCGGACTGCCGTAGCGTTGTTTTCCCCCTTCTGCCGCCAGCCGTCATCTAGCAGCACCGTGTCCAGCTCCCCCAGTGATGGTGCCTTGTTTTCTTTGATGTGGGCTTTTTTTTATTACTTGCGAGTAAACAAGACGAGCAGCTGTGCATCCTGAAACAGCTGAAATAAATAACTCGGGGTCGGAGTCCAATTCCAGTCGGGTCGAGTTAGACTTCTTTAGGTCTCGCACAGGCATGTGTGATTTAAAGGAAAAAAACGTCTGACTCGACCCGACTGGAATCGGACCTCGGACACTTCGCTATTTATTTCAGCTATTTCAGGATGCACAGCTGCTCGTATTAACTTGTTTAGCTCATTGGTTAAACTCTCGCTGGTCTCATAAAGAAGAGATGTTCGAGCCTTGCAGAAAAGAAACACTTCCTTGCTTCAAAAGCACTGCTTGTGCTTTTCACGCAGCGTTTCTGTCGGGCAAACTGCTCTCCTTCCACTGAACAGGGTGATGGCTGGCCGTGGAAAACACTTCCATTACTCAACCCAAACACAAGCAAAGTGAATTTAAGATCTGGAAGTAAGGTAGCTATCTTGCATTACCCGCAACCCCTTACCCCGTTTGTGTCAGCCCGGGCTGAGACCGCTTACCGGGCTGGCGCCTGTATAATTGCATTTGAACCAGAGTACTTCAGAGGTCTTTAAAAGACCATTCAGATGTCAATGAGGCTTTATTGTGTTTCACCAATTCTTAGAGCCACCGTGCATATGGCTGGAAAAATTAGCCCCGAAAATGTGGCTCTAGTTGCCCGCCTGGCAGGCACTTACTTCTCTGCAGCGGTAACACTGCCCCCATTGCTGGTAGCTGCCTGAAGCCCACAAATCGGACTCTCCCGGGTGGCCCCGCCCATGCTTCAAGGACTGGTTAGAAGGGAAAACATTCTTGAGGAACGTGAGTAACCCCTCCATGTGAGAAATTTAGTTTACAAAGTTAATTTGCTAATTTTCTATAAATATATCGACGTAGGAAGATTTTGTGCAATTTTGTTTTGCAGTCTTTGTACAGTTTTTAGGGTTTTACAAACGTCTCACCCCCATGCAAACTGCCTCAGGAAGACGCTCGCCTTTCCCTCGCTTCAGGCTTTTCTCTCATTTACAGCTGCCCCCTCCTCCTCTTCAACTACCAGA
This sequence comes from Lissotriton vulgaris, assembly GCF_964263255.1. Classification (NCBI taxonomy): domain Eukaryota; kingdom Metazoa; phylum Chordata; class Amphibia; order Caudata; family Salamandridae; genus Lissotriton; species Lissotriton vulgaris. Next base: position 901,506,668 of record NC_141695.1, read on the forward strand.
CGTGGAGTATTTTATTGTATGCTCGCCCCTTCTCTCCCCCCCCCCCCTTTACGGCCGTGTCTCTTTGCCTTCTCAGACCTTGTGCGTTTCTCTGCCTTAGCTCACATTTAATGGATCTTTGTCTTCTTCTCTGTGTTTTATGTCTAGTACAAAACTAATAGTGCAAATAAAACGAATCCAGGTCCCATCGGGTATGATGAACACTGCATCCACTTCTGTAGCTGTCTCACCCACCACACACCACAACATTCCTGGAACAGGCAGGCCTTGCAGACAACCTTCGGTCACAGCTAGAAACAATGTTTTCCCCTTTCTATAGAGACAAAAGTCAGTGTGTGACTATGTCCATGCGCCTCTTTGTCACAGTGTGCTTTAGTGTGTGTCTTTATCTGTGTGTCTCTCACTGTGTGCATGTCTGTTTACTAACTATTGGTGTTTCCTTTGTGTTAGTTTCTCTGCGTCTGTCATTGTGACTGTCTCTGTACCCGTCCATCATTGTTTGTGTCTATCGATATGTTTCTCTGTCATTTTGTGCATGTCTGTGTGCCTTTCTGTGACTGTATGTTTGTATTTGTGCGTCTATTTTTGTCTGTCTGTGTGTACGTCTCTATCTGTCTCTCTGTCATGGTTTTCATTTTATTAAATTAGTCTGGGAGCTTTGCTGAGTGGTTTCCTGATGCACGTGTTTTGTTGGTTCAGTGAACCTTAGCACACATTCCTTGAAGTCGCCCTCACTCTTGGTCCTGCGCTACAAAGAGGTAGATGAGGCTGTCTCAGTGAAACAGTGTTTGCCTTCTAGGAGCTAGTTGTGCAGGGCGGTGGAAGGATGTGACCTACTGGGTAATCCAGCTTCCTACAATGTGCATGTATGAGTACCCATCTATCTTATTTGTGTGTGCCTGCCTATCATTGTATGTCTCTCTGCCCATGTGTTTGTGCATGTCTGTTGGCACATCTTTCAATATGTGTGCGTCTATATCAGTGTGTCCTTCTTTTTGTGCCTTTCTGCACTCTGTTAGACTCGTTTTTTGTGCCTTTCTGCCCTCTGTTAGACTCGTTTTCACCTTTTTTCTGCCCTTATGCCCTCTGTTAGACTCGGTTTTTGTGCCCTTCTGCCCTCTGTTAGACTCGTTTTTCCCTTTTTGTCTGCCCTTATGCCCTTTGTTAGACTCGGTTTTTGTGCCTTTCTACCCTCTGTTAGACTAGTTTTGTGTGCCTTTCTGCCCTCTGCATCACCACATTATCACTCAGCACCACCGCATTATCACTCAGCACCACCGCATTATCACTCAGCACCACCACCTTATCACTCAGCACCACCACCTTATCACTCAGCACCACCACCTTATCACTCAGCACCACCACCTTATCACTCAGCACCACCACCTTATCACTCAGCACCACCACCTTATCACTCAACACCACCACCTTATCACTCAGCACCACCACCAGATTATCACTCAGCACCACCACTAGATTATCACTCACCACCACTACCACATTATCACTCAGCACCACCACATTATCACCCAGCACCACCACATTATCACCCAGCACCACCACCACAGCACCACCACAACATCACTCACCAGCACCCCTCAGCACCACCACAGCACCACCACAGCACCACCACAGCACCACCACAGCACCACCACAGCACCACACTGCACCACCACAGCATCATTCAGCACCACCACAGCACCACTCAGCAGCACCACCACATTATCACATGCGAGCACTTCCTACAGGCTACCACATCCTCAGAGTAGATAGACTGGCCGGCAGAGGCGGAGGACTGGCGATAATTCTGAAAAACCAGTACCAATGCCGCTTCTCGGCAGACAACATCCCTGACTGTGAAAGCGCAGCTTTCTGCTTAGAGTTCGATGCTAACAACTCTTTCTCAGGTACCCTGATCTACCGCCCCCCGGAACCTACAAAACTGTTCCACAGGTCCCTGCCAGAAATCATTGCACAAAGAATCCTCACATCAGCCAACCACACGATTTTGGGGGACCTCAATCTTCATTTTAATTCCTCTGCTGATCACATCGCTCAGGACCTACTAGAAGATTTGGAGGCCCTCCAACTCACCCAGCTAGTGGCGGCTCCGACCCACGAAAAAGGCAATTTGCTAGACCCCATTTTTAGTAATTGCCCGGACCTAACGGTTGATCAACCCTCTCCCCTTCCGTGGTCAGACCACTTTCTGATCCCCTTCTCGTGGGCTATTCACAAAAATCCCCAAGCACCCCCCCAAGCGACCATCAAGAGGAATTGGTCAAAACTCCCGCTGGAATCCTGGCTGTCCCAACTAGACTCTACCCGCCCCACACCCTGCCCGGATCCCAATGTGGGAAATGACATTTACAGAGACTGGATCACCTGCTCACTAGACTCCACTCTACCGATGCGAAAATCCTCCGTCAAAAGACTTCACGGATCTGCCCCCTGGTTTTCTGACTCTCTAAAACAACTTAAACGCACCTGCAGACAAAGAGAGAGAGCCTGGCGCCTAGATTTCCTCCCAGAAAAGAAGACCTCCTACAAAGAGGCCATTAAGATATATAAAGAAGGGATTAGAGCAGCTCAGGCTACCTATTTCTCTGAGAAAATAATGGAAGCGAAGTCAAAACCCAGGGAAATCTTCCAAATCATAAAACAATGCTCCAGCGCCACTTCGGCCCCCCCCCCCTATCAAATCCCAGGAGCAATGCAATGAGCTTGCAGATTTTTTCTATAACAAAGTCCTAAAAATCTATTCCACCTTCCCATCTGTAGTCACTCCCCCGGAAACGTGCAAACCATCTCTCCTTAGACCACCTCCCCGTCCAGGCCAACCATCGCTCGAGCACTTTCTCCCTCTTGACCTCGACACCTTAAGCAAAGTGGCCCGTACGGTCAAATCAGGATCTCCTCGTGACCCCGCCCCTCCAGACATCCTGATGCAGGCAAGCGAAGCCACCCTGCCTGTAATCTTGGACCTTTTGAACTCGTCCATCTCTGCATGCTCTGTCCCCACAGCCTGGAAACAGGCCATGGTACGGGCATTGCTAAAGAAACCTAGCCTAGACCCAAACGACCTGTCAAATTACCGTCCCATTTCACTCCTTCCCTGGACGAGCAAGGTGCTAGAGAAGCACATAAATGCACAGCTGGTACAGTTCCTGGAGGATCACTCGCTGTTGCACACATCCCAGACGGGTTTTAGACCACAACATGGGACTGAAACCGCCTTATTAGCAGTCACCGAAGACACGAGAAGGATTCTGGACCAAGGAGGATCAGTGGCAGTGATCCTCCTTGATCTAAGTGCCGCATTCGATACGGTCAGCTACGCCACCTTGCTAGACCGTCTCCATAACATCGGAGTTTCGGGTGACGCTTTAAGGTGGTTTGGATCCTTCCTGTCTGGGAGGTCGTTCCAGATCTTCGACGGTGCAACAGTATCCTCTAGCAAACCCCTGAGCTGCGGAGTTCCACAGGGCTCCTCCCTGAGCCCTGTGCTGTTTAACGTCTACATGAGGCCGCTGGCAAGTGTCGTCGAACCATATGGCATTAAAATCGTATCTTACGCCGACGACACTCAGCTGGTGGTCTCACTGGCCACCGAGAACAGCAAGCGCTCCCCAGCCGATCTGTTACACTGCCTAGAGGACATAAAGGGATGGATGACCAACTCCTCCCTTAAATTAAATGGAGACAAAACGGAGCTCATGCTCCTAGGCCCTCCCTCGCCAGTACCATTCACCTCTCTGTGGCCCAATGCACTGGGTCCCCCTCCTACCCCAAAGGAGAGCGTGAAGAGCCTGGGAGTGTGGTTGGATAACAAACTCTCCTTTTCCATCCAGGCTACAAAATTATCTGCCACATGCTTCGGCCTGCTGAGAACCTTGAGGAAGGTTCTTCCGCTGCTGCTGCTAGAAGCCAAAAAAGTTGCGGTCCAAGGGCTAATTCAGTCTCGCCTTGATTCGAACAACGCCCTGTACATGGGGGCACCTGAGTTTACACTTCGAAAACTACAGGTTGTCCAAAACTGTGCAGCGCGTGCCTTGCTACAAATTCCGTGCACTCAGTCTGCTAAACCTGCCCTAAAAACTCTCCACTGGTTGCCAGTGAGGCAGAGGATAGCTTTCAAGGCACTATGCCTAGCGCACCGCTCCTTCTGGAACACAAGCCCAGCGATCAACAGAAACCTTGTCACCCCTTACCATCCCAACAGGAACCTACGATCAAAGGAGGCCTTCCTTGCCGTCACTCCGAGAATAAAGCGAGCCAGAGCAGGGGGAAGAATGTTCTCGCTGAACACCGCCAGACTCTGGAACGACCTTCCCCTTTCTCTCCGGTCCAACTCAAATCTCCTTTCATTCCGTAAGGACTTAAAAACATGGTTGTTTGACAAACCCACTGCACCATAAGCACCTCTTCCGTCACGTTCTGGTCAGCTCAGCGCTTGGACGCCCACGGGCAGCAATCGCGCTCTACAAAAACCATTACAATACAATACAATACAATCACTCAGCACCACCACAGCACCACCACAGCATCACTCGGCACCACCACAGCATCACTCAGCACCACCACAGCATCACTCATCACCACCACAGCATCACTCAGCACCACCACAGCACCACCACAGCACCACGTGGCGCAACCACAGCATCACTCGGCGCAACCACAGCATCACTCGGCGCAACCACAGCATCACTCGGCGCCACCACAGCATCACTCGGCGCCACCACAGCATCACTCGGCGCCACCACAGCATCACTCGGCGCCACCACAGCATCACTCGGCGCCACCACAGCATCACTCGGCGCCACCACAGCATCACTCGGCGCCACCACAGCATCACTCGGCGCCACCACAGCATCACTCGGCGCCACCACAGCATCACTCGGCGCCACCACAGCATCACTCGGCGCCACCACAGCATCACTCGGCGCCACCACAGCATCACTCGGCGCCACCACAGCATCACTCGGCGCCACCACAGCATCACTCGGCGCCACCACAGCATCACTCGGCGCCACCACAGCATCACTCGGCGCCACCACAGCATCACTCGGCGCCACCACAGCATCACTCGGCGCCACCACAGCATCACTCGGCGCCACCACAGCATCACTCGGCGCCACCACAGCATCACTCGGCGCCACCACAGCATCACTCGGCGCCACCACAGCATCACTCGGCGCCACCACAGCATCACTCGGCGCCACCACAGCATCACTCGGCGCCACCACAGCATCACTCGGCGCCACCACAGCATCACTCGGCGCCACCACAGCATCACTCGGCGCCACCACAGCATCACTCGGCGCCACCACAGCATCACTCGGCGCCACCACAGCATCACTCGGCGCCACCACAGCATCACTCGGCGCCACCACAGCATCACTCGGCGCCACCACAGCATCACTCCGCACCACCACAGCATCACTCCGCACCACCACAGCGTCAATGGTTGAAATATGTTCTCTCAATGTTTCAAGCTTTATTACAAATGTCACAAAAAGATGTTAATATTTCACTTCTGTTCTTGGATTTTCGTCACAATAAAATACACTGAACATAATCTTCAGAAAAGTTATTTACAAAAGTTTAAGCTATTGCCATTACAAATTAAATAAATTATTTAAGTATTAATTATTTAAAAAAATTAAAAGCCATAGTTATTTGTAATATCAATACATCTAAGTCACGTAAATACAAAACATGTTGCATTACAAATGCTATAGGTGTCACATTTGTGAAAGTTATAACTATTGGCATTGTAAATGACAAATCTATTAATTTAGCTATTTTAAAAAATAATACATAAATAAAAAAAATTAATTTATAAGACCAATAGCTCAAACTTTCCTAATGCGAGCCCTATTGCATTTCCAATGCTTGTTCCTCCTTCTGCTCCCCAGTTTTTCAAAAGTCTTGGTAGAAAGCATGCCACTACTTTCCATGCCCCCTTAGGGCCATAGCCAACATGAACAAGATGCAGGAATGCATAGTTCTAGGATTGGGCTGCATGTTACACTCCGAGAACATAAAAGGCTAACAATTGTTTGCTTTGAAATGTGCTGTAGTCTGCTGAGCTAAAAAAGGAGAAAGCAAATAACGTAATCCTCTCCTTTGTGTCCGTTATAGAATTAAAACTTTCCTTCACGATAGCTAGAATGTTTTTCACTACGGGATGTATTTCACCTTGAAGTGCTGAGTGAGATCATAGTCCACTCGAGTTTTGCTCTAGCGGTCTATTTGACGTCAATCACAACCCCTCGGTTACCTGTCTATAATTTTATATATAATACATAGGAGTCTGCAATCCCTGTATACAAGTAGGGCTCTAATTTCCATATTAATGGACTTGTGACGTTCCTAGTTGCACGTAATAATGAAATAACGTAGCACAACTGCATAGGTTATTAAAGGTGAGTCCTGACATCACAAGCATGCTGCCTGAGCCAGCAAGACCAATCACCGAGCTGAATTGAATCTGCACTTTGAAAAACGAATTGTGCCTATTCCTTCTTTTGATCTATCTTTGTAGATGAACAGTGATAATTAGCCTCTTAAGCGCTGCGCCTATACCAGCGGCCGACGGCACCACAACCTCGGGAGTGCTGCCGTCCGCCTTTGGACGTTCCAACTGCACCTGCGCAATGGAACATTCAGCACTGGAGCTGGACGTTCCAAAGCAGCTAAGGTGCCAGAAAGGAGATATTTATCACAACATGTTTATTTTTTCCACCCTTTAGGTAATTTTCGGAAACAGCAGCTCTGCATGCTTCTTCACTTTCTGAGCTATGACAGTTTTTTTTTTTAACTGATTCTAATATTTTTTTTGCAACAAATGTGTAACTACTTTTTCAATCAGAGTACTTTTAAAGCGCGCTACTTACCCGTGAGGATCTCAAGGCGCTGATGGGAGGGGGGTGCCGCTACGGCTCGAAGAGCCAGGTCTTGAGGAGTCTTCTGAAGGCGAGTAGGTCTTGGGTCTGCCGTAGGTGGGGAGGGAGGGTGTTCCAGGTCTTGGCGGTGGGGTAGGAGAAGGATCTGCCGCCGGAGGTCGTTCGTTAAATGCAGGGGACAGCGGTGAGGGCAAGGCTGGCGGAGCGGAGATGGCGGTTGGGGGTGTAGAAGTTGAGTCTGCTGTTCAGGTAGGCTTGTCCGGCGTTGTGGAGTGCTTTGTGTGCGTGGGTGAGGAGCTTGAAGGTGATCCTCTTGTCGACGGGGAGCCAGTGTAGGTCTCTCGTGGGGGGTGATGTGACTGCGGCTGGGGACGTTGACGATCAGTCAGGCGTAGGCATTTTGGATGCGTTGTAGTCGTCGTAGGTGTTTGGCTGGGATTCCTGCATAGTGCGTTACCGTAGTCCAGTCTGCTGCTGACGAGGGCCTATGTCACCGTTCTTCTTGTTTCAGTCAGGATCCACTTGTAGATCCTGCGGAGCGTGTGGAGGGTGTTGGAGCAGGAGGAGGAGACGGCATTGACCTGCTTAGACATGGAGAGGGAAGATTCGAGGATGAATCCTAGGTTGCGTGCATGGTCGGTGGGTGTCGGTGCTGTTCCCAGTGTGGTCGGCCACCTGGAGTAGTCCCAGGCTGAGGGGGTCGATCCGAGGATGAGGACCTCTGTCTTGTCCGAGTTCAGTTTCAGACGGCTGCTCCTCATCCAGTCCGCCACGGCCTTCATGTGGTGGAAGAAGATGGCCAGTGAGTCGCACAGTTCTTGTGAGGGCGGGATGTTGTTAGCATTGGCGCTGGGGTTGGAGAGTTCTTTAACGATGCTGAAGAGCTCTTTGCTGTCTTGTGCGTTGTTATCCAGGCGGTCTTTGAAGGAGGATTTCTTGGTCGATCTGATGAGGTGGTGATGTCTGCGGGTGGTGTCCTTGTGGGCTGCGTGGTTGTCCGGTGTGCGTTCGTGGAGCCATTTCTTCTCCAGTTCCCGGCATGCGCGTTTGGAGGTCTGGAGCTCATCGGTCAACCAGGTGGCCCTCTTGCTGGCGTGGCTTTTGGAGGGTTTCTTGAGTGGGGCGAAGGTGTTGGCGCAGTCGTCGATCCACTGTCTGAGGTTGCGGGCTGCAGCTTCTGGGTTGATGGGGTTTATGGGTGGCTTCTGGGCGAGGGTGGTGATCAGCTGGTCTTCTGTGACTTTGCTCCAGTAGCGGTGAGGCAGCTGTTGGGTGCGGTGGTGTGTGGTTGGTTTCTTGAAAGTGAAATGGATGCAGCGGTGGTCGGTCCAGTGGAGTTCGGTGGTGTAGTCGAAGGCGACGTGGGTGCTTGTGGAGAAAATGGGGTCCAGCGTGTGGCCGTCGGCGTGGGTGGGTGTGGTGACGAGTTGTCTGAGGCCGAGGTTGGCGATCAGCGTGGCGGAGTTGGTGTCGTCGTTGTTCTCGAGGTGGAAGTTCAGGTCCCCGAAAAGGATGTAGTCCGTGGAGGCGAGTGCGTGGGTGCTGGCGAGGTCGGCGATGGAGTCACTGGACTGAGCCTGGGGTCTGGGGGGGTCTGTAGATGAGTGTTCCTCTGAGGGTGGTGTTGGGGTCGGTGTGGATCCGGAAGTGCAGGTGTTGAGGGTGTTGTCTGCGTGGGTGGGGACCTTGAGGGTGGACTTGTGGGCGATGGCTATTCTTCCTCCGATTCCGTTTGCACGATCCCTGCGGGTGGTCTTGTAACCGTCCAGGATGGCTATGGCGATGTCGAGCGCCGAGGAGTCGTTCCACCGGGTCTCGGTTAGGAAGGCCACGTCTGGGGCGGAGGTGTCGAGCAGATCCCAGAGCTCGACGGCGTGTTTGCGTGCAGAGCGGGTGTTGAGGAGTATGCAGCGGAGTTGGTTGGGTCCAGTTCTTGGAGGTTTGGTAGCTTTGTTGCAGGTGAAGCTGCAGGTGCGGCAGGAGAAGGGTCCATGGGTCCGTTTCGGGGCGGCCTGGAAGCAGGTGTGGTTTCGGCCGGCGTTGAGTGCGTGGAGGGTGCTGGCGTCGTAGCGGAGTCTGGTGTTGAGGCGTTCGTGGGGTCCAGGGATTCTGGCGCTGGGCGTGGTCCAGGCACGTATGGGCGCTGACAGGCTTGCCTTTGGCGTGCCAGCGGCGTGTGTCCGCTGCGCGACCGCACAGCGTCCGGTATATATGGGGAGGTGGGAGGGAGGAGCAGCTAGGAGGCGGGAGGCGGGATCAGCGAGTGGGCAGGGGGGCGGGGAAACAGTGGGACAGAGAGCAGAATGGGGCGCAAAGAGGCTTAAAACAGTGGCACAGAGGGCAAAAACGGGGCACACAGAGGGGCAAAACGAGTGGCATAGAAGCAAAAACGGGGCACAGAGAGGGGGAAAAACAGTGGCATAGAAACGGGGGTAGAACACATTTACCAGCGGGTACTCGGCAAACGGGCTTGCCTTCGGCGTGCCCGCTGCGCGTGTCCGTTGGCGACCGCACAGCGTCCGGCATATATGGGGAGGTGGGAGGGAGGAGCAGCTGGGAGGTGGGAGCAGTGAGTGGGCAGGGGGGCGGGGAAACAGTGGGACAGAGAGCAGAATGGGGTGCAAAGAGGGGGAAAACTGGCACAGAGGGCAAAAACGGGGCACAACAGAGGGGAAAACGAGTGGCACAGAAGCAAAAACGGGGCACAGAGGAGGGGAAAGACAGTGGCACAAAGGGCAAAACGGGGCACACCGAGGGGAAAAACGAGTGTCACAGAAGCAAAAACGGAGCACAGAGGAGGGGGATGACAGTGGCACAGAGGGCACAAACTGGGCACAGAAACAGGGGTAGAGCACACTTACCAGCGGATACTCGGCAGCAGGAGCACACAGACGGAGCTGCTTGGAGCGGGAGCGATTTACCAGGAGGGTCAGGGGTCGCTTTTGGTGTGTTTAATTTTCTATTGGGGGTTGTAAATGTAAATATAAATTGATACTTGTATAGCGCACTACTCACCCGCAAGGGTCTCAAGGCGCTTGTACGAATACCGCTGTGGAACCCATCCTGGCTTTCCCTGTGAGGCGTCCACTCCTGGGCACCCCCAAGGTGGAGGCCAGGCATCCTTAGCGTTGTGGGGGCCATTGTGGAGATTAAGCAAGCTATTGCCCAGAGTTACAGAGTGGGACTCCATGATTGGAATAGGCACCGAGGCAAGAATAATCAGGTCCGTGGAATTTTGAGCCCAAGACCCGCCGAGGCGGGGGAATTGAACCCTGGTCCCGGGCCAGACCTCTGCATCCGGGTCTGCCGCTCTAACCATTGAGCCACACTTCTCCACTACTAATTGTATTCTTAATATTTACAAACATCTTATTCCTTTCATATTAAAGAGCACCACATCAAGGATGCAAGTGGTTTGTGGGAAGGGTTATCGTGTCACTGTGTATTATAAAGTAACCCCCTGCTGTACATTATAAGGATAATGCAAGTCACTTCGGAGTTCCATGACCGTATAAAGGGACTTAAACTTCACTCTCGTTATTTTATATGGTTACATAACACCATCGGTGGCTTACAATATAATATGATGTATGGTATCCCATGTAATATATTTGTATTTGTCATTTCTTACTTGACTCGATCTCTGCTTGATCACAAATACGTTCTCTGGGTAGTATCTGCCATGAGAAGACCGGCATGATGATTTAATTGCCTTGTCTTTCTGTTTCCTCCCTCAACATTTTGTAATCTTTTTTGGGTCTCGTAGAGAGACCTATAGTGGTGAAACCACAAAGTTAAACCATCCGGATTGCAATGCGGTTTTTTAACAGTTCACGTGAAATCACATGACCACAAGCACAAGCATTTCCCCACCTCAAAGCCATCAGCCTCCCTCCCACAGCTTCCCCCAGCTCCCTTCTCCTCCCACCTAATTGCTTTTTTTTTTCATGGTCGCCAGGCCGTGAGCTGCTTCAAAGCGATCCGCTCCGCCCCCTGCTGCACCCAGCTCTGGCCTCACTTCTCCCCCCTAATTGCTTACCAGCCATGTCACACACCACCATTTGCTGTGCCTCGCATCGGAGCATCAGACCTTCTCTTTCCCCTCATTAACAGGCTTCCCCGCCCCTAAAAGCTTCCTTCAGCGATGTTCTTGTTAGTTGGTTTACTTCTGTGGTGAATCATCAGGAAGTGCTTGCCAGATATCGAACCAGTCTTGGTTTCTGAATTTTGTGGTGGTGTTTCCGGTTTCAGTAAGCCCATCAAGGCACAGATTTTTCATGCTTATCACTTTCTAGGCTCAGAGACGTGGGACCACTCTTTTGTTCTTGTTTTAACCCCTTCCATGCTGGTGACGAACCCCAGCCGTCAAGCACTACGGTGCTCGTGTGCTGATGACGGCTGGGGTTCGTCATGGCCCGCCCGTGTTCGTCCGGCGGCCGCACACGGGGAAAATCGCGGCCGCACGGAAGGGGTTAAAGGCTGTTATTTTCCAAAACCATATTTGTACATAGTGTACAAATCCATATTGTGGAAAGGCTGCCCTATGAGCAACTGTACATATTTTTTTCCCCGACGCTTGCATTTCCCGTACTTGATTTTTAATCCACGCTTCGCCGCTCCCACTCCCCCCCCCCCCCCCCCCCCCCCCCAACTCACAATGCAGAGAGCTTGTTGGATTTGGTCTCAAATGATGTCGTTACTGTCAGCCCACCTCCATCTTCACGTCTTTAGCTCAGCCACAGTTGCCTCTGCAGCATTGTAACCCCAGCGCTTAGAGGCGCACAAGGCGCTAGGATGCACAGCCTGTTCAGTGGCTGATGCCTAAACGGAGTACGCCTGGTGCTGGTACGAAGAGCGATCGAAAACCCTGCTGCTCAGTAATGGGGCAGCGCCAGGGTGCTGTGGAGTTGCTGGGCAGCGCCAGGGTGCCGTGCAGTTGTTAGGCTGAAGGTCTTCTCAGGTTGCTGCACTTTGGATAGGCAATACGGCACTTCAAGAGCGGCACTTCTTAGCTGAGATGCTTGACAGCTCCAGGGTGCGCATCCTGCTGGCCTGGCGCAGAGCATAACACCAGTTTTCTGCCGTTTGAGTTGTCTGAAGTTCAAACATATAACTGGGAACTTCTGCTAGTTAATGCACGAATGCCAGACAAAAGGCGGAAACAGAGAGGGAATCTCTGCTCACTGTTTCCTGCTTGTTAAGTACAAAGTCCTTGCATAACCAAGAGATGTATGTTTGTTCGATCCTTAGACAACTCAAGCGCAAACAAGGGCTCTTATATGTTTATTGGGTTGCTATTATGTTCTGCAGAACTGCCATTCTCTCAATTAAAAGTGACTCAGCGTCTCGACATTTCGGTGCAGTATCTCAATGAGTCACTACTGCTTGTTTTTAGATGGTGCCATTTTACGTCATAAGTTGATACAATTTAATTCTTTAAAAAAAACTTCTTCCACTATATTTCACCGTTCTATTTTTAATAGGGTGAGGCATTTATATTGTGTTAGCTCAACTTTATATTTAACCATATTCATTAATGTACGCAATATATCATCAGTCATTTCCATACTGCATCTGAATGAATGGCCTTTTTTCACCCACCCTGTTGCATTACTACTTTAACAATTAAAGACTTGCTTGATGAATTAGAATTAACTGTCCAGCGAGTACGGGCATATGGCTATGCTGTGTGCAGGAGTTCTCTCCGCTCACGTTTGTAGCTGATTGAAACCCCTGCCCTCCCACTGCTCTGCTATTGGTAGAGCGAGCAGTTTTTCAATACGTTGCAATCAAAGCCTTACTCGCGCATTTCAGAAATGGAGTATGGCCAGAAACAACAGTCAGCGCCAGCTGCAGACGGATAAAAAAAAAAAGACACAGAAGCAAAAAAGTGAGTCTGCCACATTTTTTAATCCATAACCTGAAATGCGAACACCCATATCATCTTATTTTGCGTATATCCAATGATTTCTAAAACTTACATTGGATACCTTGCGCCTGAACATTTTTAATTCATTCTCTTTTCCACCATATACCTGCTCCCCCCTGCCCCGCCCCCCAGGCCTCACACCAGACTCCCCTTCCCTCCCACTGGCAGCCTGCGGCCACTGATCACGGTAGAGGCTTTGATCTATCTCACACCCCTCTCCCACTCCCTCCTCCCACTTGCTCCTACTGTCCATGTAAAGGGAATGGCCTTCTGTCGACCCCTTCTTACATCCTCCAGACATAGCTGAGGCAGCTTCTTCCTGCAGTTTGTTCTTTGGGCGAGGGTATTCCTGGGTGTGGCAGAGCTGCATGCAGTGTAGGTCCATGCACACCACAACTTCGCCTTGCTTTGTTATATTTTTGCATTGTTAATGTTCACATTTGTTCGCAATTCCCCATGTGCCTTTTGTTTCTGTCTCACTCTCTCCTACCCCTTGACTATCTTGGCCTCTCCACTTTTCCTCTGTTTCCGTCTCACTCTCTCCTGCCCCTTCACTGTCTTGGCCTCTCCACTCTTCCTCTATTTCCGTCTCACTCTCTCCTGCCTCTTTACTGTCTTGACCTCTACACTCTTCCTCTATTTCTGTTTCACTCTCTCCTGCCCCTTCGCTGTCTTGGCCTCTCCACTCTTCCTCTATTTCTGTCTCACTCTCTCCTGCCCCTTCACTATTTTGGCCTCTCCACCCTTTGTCTCACTCTCTCCTACCCCTTCACTGTCTTGACCTCTCCACTCTTCCTCTATTTCTGTCTCACTCTCTCCTGCCCCTTCCCTGTCTTGGCCTCTCCACTCTTCCTCTATTTCTGTCTCACTCTCTTCTGCCCCTTCACTGTCTTGGCCTCTCCACTCTTCCTCTATTTCTGTCTCACTCTCTCCTGCCCCTTCCCTGTCTTGGCCTCTCCACTCTTCCTTTGTTTCCGTCTCACTCTCTCCTGCCGCTTCCCTGTCTTGGCCTCTCCACTCTTCCTCTATTTCTGTCTCACTCTCTCCTGCCCCTTCCCTGTCTTGGCCTCTCCACTCTTCCTCTGTTTCCCTCTGACTCTCTCCTGCCCCTTCACTGTCTTGGCCTCTCCACTCTTCCTCTGTTTCTGTCTCACTCTCTCCCGCCCCTTCACTGTCTTGGCCTCTCCACTCTTCCTCTATTTATGCTTCACTCTCCTACCCCTTCACTGTCTTGGCCTCTCCACTCTTCCTCTATTTCCGTCTCAGTCTCTCCTGCCCCTTCAATGTCTTGGCCTCTCCACTCTTCCTCTATTTCTGTCTCACTCTCTCCTGCCCCTTCACTGTCTTGGCCTCTCCACTCTTCCTCTATATCTGTCTCACTCTCTCCTGCCCCTTCACTGCCTTGCTTCTGTTTATTGTATTTGCACAAATCTAATATCTTGGCCTATTCCTTTTCAATAATCAGGCATTTTTAGGTCTCGCCTGTCGATGCGCATGCGCATCGAGCAAGCGAGACTATGGGGGCTTATCCACTCTTTGTCCAACTTGCAAGGAATCGTGGCGATTCCTTGCAGTGCCCGTGACTTTTAAGCTCAATGCGCATGCGCATTGAGCTTAAAAGCGCGTGCACATGCCCCAGCCGCCTGCCTTGCCTACTCTCCCGCCCCCTCACTTCTTGATTGCACGGCCGCTAGGCCGTGCCTCCCCTACTCTCCTCCTACTCTCCTCCCCTCGCCGTCTGTTCCCGCACTCCTCCCACACCCCCGCTCCGCCCCCTCCCCTGCCTGCCATGTCGCGTCGAATTTCTCCTCCCCCCTCCCCCCAGCCGGCTTATCCACTCTTTGTCCAACTTGCAAGGAATCGTGGCGATTCCTTGCAGTGCCCGTGACTTTTAAGCTCAATGCGCATGCGCATTGAGCTTAAAAGCGCGTGCACATGCCCCAGCCGCCTGCCTTGCCTACTCTCCCGCCCCCTCACTTCTTGATTGCACGGCCGCTAGGCCGTGCCTCCCTTACTCTCCTCCTACTCTCCTCCCCTCGCCGTCTGTTCCCGCACTCCTCCCACACCCCCGCTCTGCCCCCTCCCCTGCCTGCCATGTCGCGTCGAATTTCTCCTCCCCCCTCCCCCCAGACGCCTGCCTTGCTACTCTCCCGCCCCCTCACTTCTTGATGGCACGGCCGCTAGGCCGTGCCTCCCCTACTCTCCTCCTCCTACTCTCCTCCCCCCTCCCCTTATCTGGCCTTCCCTCCGTCTGTTCCCTCTCCCGCTCCGCCCCCTCCCCTGCCCGCCGTCTGTTCGAGACAAGACGAGAATTCCCTCTCAATAGGTAGGATATTTTACATTATAGGTTTAATCAACGTTTTGATGTCTGCAAAACCTGAGTTGAAATACTGCGGTAGTGGCCTTGGGGAAACTCCACAGCACGACACAAACCTACGTGTCTTACGGAGCATATTGCTAATATCTCCTGGCCATCTTCCTGCCCACCTTAAGGTGATTTAGATCCTAGGGATCGCAGCCCGTCTATGAAGGAATGTAATATATTATATATGCTGCGCCAATATGGTTCATCCTGGAGGCATAAGGGCGCATATGCCCCTCCTGATCAGGACGTGCTAGGTATGTGCAGAAAGAAACACTATCGCTTCCTCACAACGTTAAGATTTGTAAACGGGTTTTATGCTCCGGGCAACAGTTTGGTGCAAGTATACAGAGCAGGCAGGCCACTCTCTTAAAATTGACCGAGTACGACACAGTGTAGATGCTGTAGACACTTGGTGGTGTGTGATCCTGGGCGGATTGGCTCAGCACCTATCCACATCTGGAGGCCCCAGAATATCAAACGCAGAATGTACGTTGATAAGCAGTACCCAAAGAGGATAGCGCACTGCACAGCTCTTCTCGACTGTCTCCTGCTTAATATTACACACTATGAAAGCGGGTGTCTCTTTATCGGCCCGTTACATACCGTTACATACAGACAGGCGTGGACCCTAAGCCCCCACCCGCCCAAGGTGGAACGCCTGCTTGCCACTGGCGCCTATTTCTCATCACGGGAGGAGGCATCATTTAAAGATACCAGATGGGAGGTAGACGGGCTTCCCGAATCACACTTGCTTCACAGACGCACAATCTGACCGTGGCCGCACGCCCCCTCCCTCAGCCACCCAACTGTAAATTGGGAGAGGCAGCCAAGTGTGAAATGTGTGAGTAATTCGATTGGGAACATGCTTCCGGGAGTGAGGGGTAGAGGATAAGCAACATAATGTATGTGTTTTTATTTTGCGCCCAAACTACTTTATTTAGTTTCTGTGAGCGCACGTTGTTTACATTGTGACGAAGGGAGACGCTTAAAGTCACCCAGTGTGGAAAAGATGGCAATTAAGTCATTTGGGCATCCGATTGATTGATGATGAGGGGGAGAAATAGATGCTCGCAGTTGTGTTTTGGACAAGTTATTGATATGAAATAATTTTTGTTTTGTTACTGTCAGTTTTACATTGCACAGTGTGTCATTGCCTTGTAGAGCTTTAGGTGTTTCGGAATGTCGTTCCGCGCGGCTCCAAGGTATTCTTTGATCTGTTGGTGTATGGTTCTGGCGTGTGAGGTAGGAAGGCTTTACAAACTGGATTAGTGTCAGGATTAGTTTCGGTTGTATTTTTATTTAATCAGCAGAATTCCCCTCGGGTTTTTTGCACCTTGACACATAGTCCGATACACACTCACCCTCACTCACCCTCAACACCTCAGCCTCAGCCTCACCCTCACTCACCCTCACTCACCCTCAACCCCTCACACTCACTCACCCTCACTCACCCTCAACTCCTCACCCTCACCCACACTCACCCTCCCTCAACCCCTCACCCTCACTCACCCTCAACCCCTCACCCTCAACCCCTCACCCTCAAACCTTCACCCTCAACCCCTCACCCTCAACCCCTCACTCACCCTCACTCACCCTCACTCAGCCTCAACTACTCTCACTCACCCTCAACCCCTCACCCTAACTCACCCTCACTCACCCTCAACACCTCACTCACCCTCACCCACCCTCAACACCTCACCCTCAACCCCTCACCCTCACTCACCCTCACCCTCACTCACCCTCACTCACCCTCACTCTCACTCACCCTCACTCTCACTCACCCTCAACCCCTCACCCTCACTCACCCTCACTCACCCTCAACCCCTCACTCACCCTCACCCACCCTCACTCACCCTCACCCACCCTCACCCTCACCCTCACACAGTGCAATAGGTCTCAGACCATTTCAGTTAGAGCTTTAAGAAATGTTTATGGCTTTTTTTATTTGTAATTCTTTAGCATTGGCTACAGGAAACAAAAATGCTAAACATTTACAAAAAAAACCCATAAACAATTCTAAAAGCACTAACTCTAATGGTGCGAGACCTATTGCATTTCCAATGCTTGTTGTTTATTAGGTGTTTGTTTTTGATGGGTTTATTTATAGGCACTATCTATCTATCTATCTATCTATCTATCTATCTATCTATCTATCTATCTATCTATCTATCTATCTATCTATCTATCTATCTATCTATCCATCGCCCTCACTCTATCTATCTATCGCCCTCACTCTATCTATGTATCTATCTATCTATCTATCTATCTATCTATCTATCTATCTATCTATCTATCTATCTATCTATCGCCCTCACTCTATCTATCTATCGCCCTTATTCTATTTATCTATCGCCCTCACTCCTGCCCCTTCCCTGTCTTGGCCTCTACACTCTTCCTCTGTTTCCGTCTCACTCTCTCCTGCCCCTTCACTGTCTTGGCCTCTCCACTCTTCCTCTATTTCTGTCTCACTCTCTCCTGCCCCTTCCCTGTCTTGGCCTCTCCACTCTTCCTCTATTTCTGTCTCACTCTCTTCTGCCCCTT